>NW_024412400.1:32096128-32130150 GCF_014898765.1 Herpailurus yagouaroundi | reverse complement strand
TCTTACTCAACACGTCTCCGGAGGCAAGGGAAACAAAAGCAAAAATGAATGACTGGGACCTCATCAAAATAAAAAGCTTCTGCACAGCCAAGAAAACAACCAGCAAAACTAAAAGGTAATCGACAGAATGGGAGAAGATATTTGCAAATGACATATCAGATAAAGGGTTGGTATCCAAAATCTATAAAGAACTTATCAAACTCAACACCCAAAAAACAGATAATCCAGTGAAGAAATGGGCAAAAGACATGAATAGACACTTCTCCAAGGAAGACATCCAGATGGCCAACCGACACATGAAAAAATGCTCAACATCACGCATCATCAGGGAAATACAAATCAAAACCACAATGAGATACCACCTCACACCTGTCAGAATGGCTAACATTAACAACTCAGGCAACAACAGTTGTTGGCGAGGATGTGGAGAAAGATGATCTCTTTTGCATTGTTGGTAGGAATGCAAGCTAGTGCAGCCACTCTGGAAAACACTATGGAGGTTCCTCAAAAAACTAAAAATAGAACTACCCTACAACCCAGCAATTGCACTGCTAGGTATTTACCCAAGGGATACATGTGTGCTGTTTCAAAGGGACACATGCACCCCAATGTTTATAGCAGCACTATCAACAGCCAAAGCATGGAAAGAGCCCAAATGTCCATCGATGGGTGAATGGATAAAGAAGATGTGAGATATATAGATATATATATAGATACATATATATGTGTGTGTATATATACACACACACACACAATGAAGTATATATATGTGTGTGTGTATATATATATGTATATACACACACACACACACACACACACACACACACACTGGAGTATTACTCGGCAATCAAAAAGAATGAAATCTTGCCATTTGCAACTACGTGGATGAACTCGAGGGTATTATGCTAAGTGAATTTAGTCAGTCAGAGAAAGATAAATATCATATGACTTCACTCATATGAGGGCTTTAGGAGACCAAACAGATGAACATAAGGGAAGGGAAACAAAAATAATATAAAAACAGGGAGGGGTAAAAAACAGAAGAGACTCATAAATATGGAGAACAAATAGAGGGTTACTGGAGGGGTTGTGGGAGGGGGGATGGGCTAAATGGTAAGGGGCACCAAGGAATCTACTCCTGAAATCATTGTTGCACTATTTGCTAATTTGGATGTAAATTTTAATAAATAAAAAATTAAATTTAAAACAGGGGCACCTGGGTGGCTCAGTTGGTTAAGTGTCTGACTTTGGCTCAGGTCATGATCTCATGGTTCCTGAGTTTGAGCCCCACATCAGACTCCATGCTGACAAAGTGGAGCCCGCTTGGGATTCTCTCTCTGCCTGTCCCCCACTAATGCTCACTCTCTCTTTCTCTCAAAATAAATAAATAAAATCATAAAAAAAAAAAAAAAACCTTAAAAAAAAAAAAGATCCAAAATAGGCAAAGCAATCTGGAGAAAGAAGTAACCTGGAGGTATTTCAAGCTATATTACAAAGCAATCATAATCTAAACAGTATAGGACTGAATTAAAGATAAGACACAAACCAACTGAAGAGAGCACCCAGAAATAAAACCACACATATATGGTCAATTAATTTATGAGAGAGGAGCCAAGAATATATAATGGGGAAAGGACAGCCTCTTAAGTAATTAGTGTTGTGAAAATTGGAAACCCACATGCAAAAGACTCAAACTAGACCACTGTCTTACACTATGCACAAAGATCAACTCAAAATGAATTGAAGACTTGAACATAAAACCAGAAACCAAAACTCACAGAAGAAACCATAGGTAATAAGCTCCTTGACATAGGTCTTAGCAATAGTTTTTTTACTCTGACACCAAAAGTAAAAATAACAAAAGCAAAAATAAACAAGTGGGACTAAATCAAACTAAACGGCTTCTGCATAGCAAAGGAAACCTTCAACAAAATGAAAAGGCAATCTACTGAATGGGAGAAGAGATCTGCAAATCATATCTGGTAAGGGGCTAATATCCAAAATATATAAAGAACTCACCCAACTCAACAGAACGTGGGAATTAAATTACACATGGGAAATCAATTAAAATATGGGAAGCTCTGGGGCAAGTAGGTGGCTCAGTCAGTTGAGCGTCCAACTTCAGCTCAGGTCATGATCTCATGGTGTATGAGTTTGAGCCCCGCATCAGGCTCGCTGTTGTCAGTGTAGAGCCTGCTTTGGATCCTCTGTCTCCCTCTCTCTGCCCCTGCCCCACTTGCTCTCGCTCTCTCAAAAAAAAAATAAATAAATAAATAAGTAAATAATAAATAAAATAAAATAAAAATAAAATATATATATATATGGGAAGATCTGATAAGACATTTTTCCAAAAAACACATACAGATGGCCAACAGGTACAAAAGAAGATGCTCAGCTTCACCAATCATCATAGAAACACGAAACAAAACCACAATGAGAGGTCACTTTACTCCTACTAGAACGGGTATTATCAAAAAGACAAGAATTAACAAGTGTTGGTGAGGGTGTGTAAGAAAGGAACTCTTGTGTACTGTTGGCGGAAATGTAAATTGGTGCAACCACAATGGAAAACACTATGGAGGTTCCTCAAAAATTAAGACTAGAGCTACCCTAAGATCGAGTAATTCAACTACTGGGTATCTATCTGAAGAAAACCAAAACACTAATTTGAAAAGATATCTGCACCCCTAAGTTCACTGCAGCATTGTTTACAATAGCCAAGATATGGAAACAACCTAAGTGTCCATCAATGGATAAATGGATAAATTGTGGTACATAGGTACAATGGAATATTATTCTGCCATAAAATAGGAAATCTTGCCATTTGCAACAACATGGATGAACCTCGAGGGCATTATGCTAAGTGAAATGTCAGACAAAGACAGACAAATACTGAATAAGATATATGTGGAAACTAAATAAAATAAATGTATATATATATATTTAAGAAGCTTACAGATACAGAGAACAGATGGGGGTGGGGAAGACAGGGAAACAGATTGGGAAGATGCTTTTCAAGTTTAAATAAATTGAATAAAAAATTAAAAATTAAATTAAATTAAAATATCTCCATATTTTTCCACAGGAACCTCACTTTAGAGATGAGGACACAGAATAAAAAAAAACATTCAGTGAGTGGAGAGGAGTTAAAAATGCCAGAACATCACGGGGACCCTAAGCTTGTCTCATCCCTGAAACACAGCTTTATTTGCATCAAACCATTTTGAACACCTAAGAAATTGATCTGAGGATTAATGGAACAATATGCATAATTGGAACCAGAGAACTTGGCAGGTACATGGTGTGGAGAGGTGAGAGAAAAGCCACAGAGCGACAGGGGGTAGGGAGCCATTTTTTTGCAGAGAGAGGTCAGAGAGAAAAAGAGAAGGTCGGGGGGGAGTGCAGTGCATCAAAATCATGCATGAAAAGTACTCCCTCTGACAGAGAAAGAGAAACATATCAACTACCAAAACTGAAATAGGAAGAAGTAAATTTGAACAGACCCATAATCAGTAAAGAAATTCAACTAGTAAATAAAATTCTCCCAACAAAAAAGTCCAGGGCCAGATGGCTTCCCTGGGAATTCTACCAAACATTTGAGGAAGAGTTAATACCTATTATTTAGAATTTGTTCCAAAAAATATAAAAGGAAAACTTCCAAAGTCATTCTATGAGGCCAGCACTACTTGTTTCCAAAACCAGACAAAGACCCCACTAAAAAGGAGAATTACACACCAATCTCACTGATGAAAATGGATGCAAAAATTCCCAAGAAAGCAAACCGAATCAAACAAACATTAAAAGAATTATTTAGGGGCGCCTGGGTGGCGCAGTTGGTTAAGCGTCCGACTTCAGCCAGGTCACGATCTCGCGGTCTGTGAGTTCGAGCCCCGCGTCAGTCTCTGGGCTGATGGCTCGGAGCCTGGAGCCTGTTTCAGATTCTGTGTCTCCCTCTCTCTCTGCCCCTCCCCCATTCATGCTCTGTCTCTCTCTGTCCCAAAAATAAATAAATGTTGAAAAAAGAAAAAAAAAAAAAGAATTATTTGCCACGATCAAGTGAGATTTATTCCTGGGCTGCAGGGGTGATTCAATATCCACAAATCAATCAACATGGTATATCACATTAATAAAATAAAATATAAGAACCACATGACCCTCTCAATAGATGCAGAAAAAACATTCAACAAAATACAACAGCTTTTCTTGATAAAAAAATCTCAAGAAAGTAGGGATAGAAGGAACATACCTCAAGATCATAAAGGCCATATATGTAAGGTCCACAGCTACTATCTTACTCAATGGGGAAAAATGGAGAGCTTTCCCTCTAAGGTCAGGAACACAAAAGGGTTGTCCACTCTCACCACTACTGTTGAGCACAGTGTTGTAAGTCCTAGCCTCAGCAATCAGACAACAAAACGAAATAAAAGGCATCCTAATTGTCAAAGAAGTCAAACTCTCACCCTTCGCAGACAACATGATACTCTACATGGAAAGCCTGAAAGACTTCAAGAAAAAACTGCTAAAACAGATACATAAATTCAGCAAAGTCACAGGCTATAAAATCACCATACAGAAACCAGATGCACTTCTATATACCAATAATGAAGCAGAAAGAGAAATCAAGGAATCAATCCCATTTACAATTGCACCTAGGAATAAACCTAACCAAAAAGGTAAAAGATCTGTATGGTGAAAACTATAGAAAGCTTATGAAAGAAATTAAAGACACAAAGAAATGGAAAAACATCCCACGCTCACAGATTGGAAAAACAAACACTGTTAAAATGTCAATACTACCCAAAGCAATGTACACATTCAATGCAGTCCCTATCAAAACACCAGCATTCTTCACAGAGGTATAACGAACAATTCTAAAATTTGTATGGAACCACAAAAGACCCTGAAAGCCAATTAAAAAAGAAAACCATGGCACAAAAACAGACACATAGACCAATGGAATAGAATAGAAACCCCACAACTAGACCCACAAACGTATGGCCAACTCATCTTTGACAAAGCAGGAAAGAACATCCAATGGAAAAAAGACAGTCTCTTTAACAAATGGTGCTGGGAGAACTGGACAGCAACATGCAGAAGGTTGAAACTAGACCACTTTCTCACACCATTCACAAAAATAAACTCAAAATGGATCAAGGACCTGAATGTGAGACAGGAAACCATCAAAACCCTAGAGGAGAAAGCAGGAAAAGACCTCTCTGACCTCAGCCGCAGCAATCTCTTACTCGACACATCCCCAAAGGCAAGGGAATTAAAAGCAAAAGTGAATTACTGGGACCTTATGAAGATAAAAAGCTTCTGCACAGCAAAGGAAACAACCAACAAAACTCAAAGGCAACCAACGGAATGGGAAAAGATATTTGCAAATGACATATCGGACAAAGGGCTAGTATCCAAAATCTATAAAGAGCTCACCAAACTCCACGCCCGAAAAGCAAATAACCCAGTGAAGAAATGGGCAGAAAACATGAATAGACACTTCTCTAAAGAAGACATCCGGATGGCCAACAGGCACATGAAAAAATGTTCAGCGTCGCTCCTTATCAGGGAAATACAAATCAAAACCACACTCAGGTATCACCTCACGCCAGTCAGAGTGGCCAAAATGAACAAATCAGGAGACTATAGATGCTGGAGAGGATGTGGAGAAACGGGAACCCTCTTGCACTGTTGGTGGGAATGCAAATTGGTGCAGCCGCTCTGGAAAGCAGTGTGGAGGTTCCTCAGAAAATTAAAAATAGACCTACCCTATGACCCAGCAATAGCACTGCTAGGAATTTATCCAAGGGATACAGGAGTACTGATGCCTAGGGGCACTTGTACCCCAATGTTCATAGCAGCACTCTCAACAATAGCCAAATTATGGAAAGAGCCTAAATGTCCATCAACTGATGAATGGATAAAGAAATTGTGGTTTATATACAAAATGGAATACTACGTGGCAATGAGAAAAAATGAAATATGGCCTTTTGTAGCAACGTGGATGGAACTGGAGAGTGTGATGCTAAGTGAAATAAGCCATACAGAGAAAGACAGATACCATATGGTTTCACTCTTATGTGGATCCTGAGAAACTTAGAAACCCATGGGGGAGGGGAAGGGAAAAAAAAAAAAAAAGAGGTTACAGTGGGAGAGAGCCAAAGCATAAGAGACTCTTAAAAACTGAGAACAAACTGAGGGTTGATGGGGGTGGGAGGGAGTGGAGGGTGGGTGATGGGTATTGAGGAGGGCACCTTTTGGGATGAGCACTGGGTGTTGTATGGAAACCAATTTGACAATAAATTTCATATATTAAAAAAAATAAATAAATAAAAAGAAAAAGAAAAAAGAAAAAAGAAAACCAAAGCTGTAGGCATCATAATTCTGGACTTCAAGCTGTATTGCAAAGCTATAATCATCAAGACAGTATGATACCAGCACAAAAACAGACACTTAAATCAACAGAGAATCCAGAAATGGACCTACAAATGTATGGTCAACTAATCTTCGACAAAGCAGAAAAGAATATCCAATGGAAAAAACACAGTCTCTTCAGCAAATAGCACTGGAAAAACTGGACAGCGACACGCAGAAGAATGAAACTGGACCACTTTCTTACACCACACACAAAAATAAAGTCAAAATAGATTAAAGACATAAATGTAAGAATACCCAAAGTATAAAATTCTTGAAGAAAAACAAAGGCAGCAAACTCTTGGATATCAGTTGTAGCATTATCTTTTTCATCTTTCTCCCCAGGCAAGAGAAACAAATGCAAAAACAAACAACTAGGGCTAAATCAAACTAAAAAGCTTTTGCACAGCAAAGGAAACCATCAACAAAACAAAAAGACTACTGAATGGGTCAAGTTACCTGTAAATCACATATCCATTAAATGGTTAATATCCAAAATGTATCAAGAACTCCTTTAATTTAAAACCAAACCAAACCAAGCTCCAATTAAAAAATGGGCAGAGGGCCTCAATGGACTTTTCAAAAGAAGATATATAGATGACCAACAGACACAAAAGATACTCAACATTTTTGATGCAAATCAAAACCACAATGAGATATCACTTCGTACCTATCAAAATGGCTCGGATTGAAAAGACAAGAAATAACAAGTGCTGGTGAGGACATAGAGAGAAGAGAACGCTTGTGCCCTATTGATGGAATGTACATCAGGTCAGCCACTATAAAAAACAGTATGTAGGGTTCTCAAAAATTTAAACATGGAATTACCATATGATCCAGCAATTTCATTTGAGTATTTATGGGAAGAAAATGAAAACACTAATTCAAAAAGATATACGCACCCCTATGTTCACTGCTTTATTTACAATAGCCACGATGTGGAAGCAACTTAAGTACCCTAAGCAACCTAAGGTAAAGGAATGCCTAAAGAGGTAGTGTGTGTGTGTGTGTGTGTGTGTGTGTGTGTGTGTGTGTGTAAAAAAAAAAAAAAAGAAATCATGCCATTTGCAACAACACAGATGAACCCAGAGGGTGTTATGCTAAGGGAATTAAGTCAGAGAAAGACAAATACTATATAATTTCACTTACATATGGAATCTAAATTAACAAAACAGAAACAGATGCTAATATGCAAAACTAATGGTTGCTAGAGGGGGTGGGGGAACCAGATAGGTGAAAGGGATTCAGAAATACAAACCTCCAATTATAAAATAAACTCCTAAGGATGAAAAAATACAGCAAAACAAATACAGTCAATATTGTAACAATTTTGTATGCTGACAGACATTAATTATACTTACCATGGCAAGCATTTCATAATTTATGTAAATGTTAAATCAATATGCTATACACCTGAAACTATTATACATCAACTATACTTCAATTAAAAAAAAGGGGGGGAGGGGTTGTTTTATAAAGATAAGCATATAGATCAATGGAAAAGAACGGAGTCCAGAAATTTTTACCTTTATGGCCAATTCATTTTGCACCAAAGTGCCAGGACAATTCAATGGAGACAGAATAGTCATGTCAATAATGTGAGATAAGGATGAATTTTGACCCTGACCTCACACTATAGACAAAAATTTTATATGTATCACAGACCTAACATAAAAGAGACTGTACAAAATATTCATAACTTTGTATTATTACACAGAGTTCTTACATAGGACAATAAAATATAGGACAATAAAAAGACTATTGTCTTACATAGGACAATAAAAGTATAATCTGCAAAGGAAACAAACTGAGTTTTTGGAATTCAACACTTAAAACATTTCTTTCTTAATGGTGACATTTGAAATGAAAACAGAAGAGCCGTAAGACTAGAAGAAAATACCTGCAAACTATGTATTTAATAAAGGACTCGTATTCAAAAGATATAAAGAACTCTTACAACTCAAAACCCAATTATAAAAGGAGCAAAAGATCTAAATAGACATTTCAGCAAAGAAGATACACATAGGAAGATGCTTGGGTGCTTCAGTTGGTAAAGCATCCGACCTTGACTCAGGTCATGATCTCATAGTTTGTGAGTCTGAGCCCCGTGTCAGGCTCTGTGCTGACAGCGCAGAGCCTGGAGTCTGCTTCTGATTCTGTGTCTCCCTCTCTCTCTGCTCCTCCCCCACTCATCCTCGTCTCTCAAAAATAAATATTAGAAAAAATGTTTTGTAAAAGACATACATATGAATAACATGTACATGAAAAGATGCTCAACATGATTTAGTCAGCATTGAAATACAAATAAAACCACAATGAGTTACTACAACATACCATAAAAATGACCATAATGAAAAAAACTGAAATACTCAAGGGTTGACAAGGATGTGAAGAACATGAAACCCTGAATATATTGCTTGTGGTAATGTAAACTGGTAGTCATTTTGGAAAAAAATTTGGCAATTTCTTAAAAACTCATAAGCTTATCAGACCCAATAATTCCACTCTTTATGAAAAACTTTGTTCACACAGAGAGTGATACACAAATGTTCACAGCATTATTTATGACAGCCAAAAAGTTGAAACAACATAAACATCCATCAACTGATAGATGGATAAAATGTGGTATATCCATGTAACATTATTCAGCAATAAAAAAATGACAACTGACACAAAGTACAATATGAATCAACCTCAAAAAAAATTATGTTAAGTGAAAAATGATACAAAAACCGTAGAGACAAAAACTCAGCAACACCATCAAGCAAAATAACATTCACATTATAGGGATCCCAGAAAGAGAAAGGGGGACAAAAATTTACTTGAATAACTGAAAACTTCTCAAATCTGGGGAAGAAAACAGAAATCCCGATCAAGGACGCACAGAGAGTCCCCAACAAAATCAAGCAAAGGAGGTCCACACCAAAGCCTTGTAACTAAAATGGCAAAAAGCAGCAATAAACAGAGCATTTTCAAAGCATTTAAAAAGAACAGTTAGATACAAAGGAAACCCCTTAAGGCTATCAGCTGATTTTTCACCAGGAGCTTCACAGGACAGACAGTAATGGCATGATATATTCAAAGTGCTAAAAGAGGGGCATCTGGTGGCTCAGTCTGTTGGGCGTCTGACTTCGGCTGAGGTCAAGATCTCACAGTTCGTGAGTCTTAGCCCCATGTCAGCTCTGTGCTGACAGCTCAGAGCCTGGAGCCTACTTCAGATTCTGTGTCTCCCTCTCTCTCTGACCCTTCCTTGCTCTCTCTTTTTCTCCCTCTCAAAATTAAACAAACATGAAAAAAAAATTTTTTTTAATAAAAAAGTGCTAAAAGAAGAACATCTGTGGGACGCCTGGGTGGCTCAGTCAGTTGAGCATCCGGCTTGGGCTCAGGTCATCATCTCATGGTTTCTGAGTTCGAGACCCGCACCAGCCTCTGTGCTGACAGCTCAGAGTCTGCAGCCTGCTTCGGATTCTGTGTCTCCCTCTCTCTCTCCCCCTCCCCTGCTCACACTCTGTCCCTCTCTCTCTCTCAAAAATAAACAAACATTTTAAAAAAATTTAAAAAAAAAAGAAGAACATCTGCAACCAAGATACTCTATCCAGCAAGCTATCATTCAAAATAGGAGATATACAGTTTCTCAAACAAAAACCAAAGGAGTTCATCACCACTAAATCAGCCCTACAAGGAACATTAAAGGGGACTCTTTGAATAGAAAGGACAGATCATAAGAGTCAGTAGGGGGCACAAAAGCAGTAAAATTAAGTGTATTTATAAAAAAAAATCAGTCAAGATATACACAAAGTAAAAGGATGTAAAGTGTGACACCATATACCTAAAACGTGGGGGGCAGAGGAGTAAAGAATGGGTTCAAATTTAAGGTATCATCAACTTAATATAAACTGTTATATGCAGATGTTATATACCCAGTGGTAACCACAAACCAAAAACCAGTAATAGATATGCAAAGAATAAAGAGAAAGGAATCCAAGTATATCACTAAAGAAAGCCAGCAAACTATGAAAGAGCAAGAGAAGAAACAAAGAACTACAAAAGCAACCATAAAACAAGTAACAAAATAGCAATATATACCTATCAATAATTATTTTAAATGTAAATGGACTAAACACTCCAATCAAAAGACATAGTATGACAGATGGATAAAAAATCAAGACCAATCAATATGCTACCTTCATATCAGACAAAGACACATGCAGACCAGGGTGCCTGGGTGGCTCAATCAGTTAAGCATCCAACTTCAGCTCAGGTCATGATCTCATGGTTCATAAGTTTGAACACTATATAATCATCACTATATAATCATCAATAGAACAATCCAACAAGACGATGTAACAATTGTAAATATTTATGCATCTAACATGAAAGCACCTAAATACATAAAGCAGCTGGGGCGCCTGGGTGGCGCAGTCGGTTAAGCGTCCGACTTCAGCCAGGTCACGATCTCGCGGTCCGTGAGTTCGAGCCCCACGTCGGGCTCTGGGCTGATGGCTCAGAGCCTGGAGCCTGTTTCCGATTCTGTGTCTCCCTCTCTCTCTGCCCCTCCCCCGTTCATGCTCTGTCTCTCTCTGTCCCAAAAATAAATGAACGTTGAAAAAAAAATTAAAAAAAAAAATACATAAAGCAGCTAATAACAAATATACTCTATAGTAAAACCGTAATAGCAGGGGACTTTAACCCCCAACTCACATCAATGGATACATCATCCAAACAGAAAATCAACAAGGAAACCACAGTTTTGAATGAAACACTGAACCAGATGGATCTAATACATAGCCAGAACATTCCATCCTAAGACAGTGCAATACACATTCTTTTTAAGCACACATTTAACATTCTATGAATAGATCACATATTGGGCCATAAAACAAGTCTCAACAAATTCAGAACAACTGAAGTCATATACATCTTTTCCAACCACAACACTATGAAATCAACCACAAGAAAAAAATCTGTCAATAACACAAAGCATGGAGGTTAAACAATATGCTACTAAACAATGAATGAGTCAACAAAGAAATCAAAATAAAAAAAACAAAACAAAACATGGAGGCAAATGAAAACAGTCCAAAATCTTGGGGATGCAGCAAAAGCTGTTCTAATAGTGAAATTTATAGCAATAGAGGCCTACCGCAAAAATAAAAATCTCCAATATGCAACCTAACCTTACACCTAAAGGAGCTATAAAAAGAACCAAACCCAAAACCGGCAGAAGGAATTAAAGAGTAGCGCAGAAATAAGTGAAACAGAAACTAAAAAAACCAATAGAACAGATCGATGAAACCAGGAACTAGTTCTTTGAAAAGATCAACAAAAGTAATAAACCTTTAGCCAGACTCATCAAAAAAAAAGAGAGGACTCAAAAATCAGAGATGAAAAAGGAGAGGGGTGGTTGGGTGGCTCAGTCAGTTAAGTGACTTGCTTGGGCTCAGGTCATGATCTTGCAGTTTGTGAGTTCGAGCCCCGTGTCAGGCTCTGTGCTGACAGCTAGAGCCTAGAGACTGCTCCAGATTCTGTCTCCCTCTCTCTCTGCCCCTCTCCCTCTCATGCTATCTCTGTCTCTCAAAAATAAATATTAAAAAAAAAATTTTAATAAAAAAAATGAAAAAGGAGAAATAACACCACAGATATACAAATAATTGTAACAGAATATTATGAAAAATTATATGCCAACCAACTGGACAACCTAGAAATGGAAAATTCCTAGAAATTTAACCTCCCAAACTGAACAAGGAAAAAATAGAAGATTTGCACAGACCAATCACCAGCAATGCAATTAAATCAGTAATCAAAAAACTCCCAAGAAACAAAAGTCCAGCACCAGACTGCTTCATGGGTGAATTCTGCCAAACATTTAAAGAAGAGTTAATAACCATTCTTCTCAAACTATTGCAAAAAATAGAAGAAGAAGAAAAGCTTCCAAAAATCAGTCTATGAGGCGTTACCCTGATACCAAAACCAAGATGATACAACAAAAAGAACTACAGACTAATATTTCTGATGAATATAGATGCAAAACTCCTCAACAAAATAGTGGCAAACCAAGTCTAACAATACATTTAAAAAAATCATTCACCACCATCGATGGGATTTACTCCTGGATTGCAAGGGTAATTCAGTATTTGCAAAATCAACATGATACACATAAGGTCAGTAAGAGAAAGAATAAAAACCACATGATTTCAAAAGATGCAGAAGTAAACATTTGACAAAGTACAACATCCATCCATGATTAAAAACAACAAGGGGCACCTTGTTGGCTGGGTGGCTCAGTCGGTAAGTGTCCAACTTCAGCTCAGGTCATGATCTCGCAGTTTGTGAGTTCAAGCTCCACATCAGGCTCTGTGCTGACAGCTCAGAGCCTGGAGCCTGCTTCGGATTCTGTGCCTCCCTCTCTCTCTGCTCCTCCCCCATTCACACTCTGTCTCTCTCTCAAAAATAAACATTAAAAAAAAAATTAAAAAAAAAAACACCTCTACAAATAGGGTCAGAGAGAACATACCTCAACATAATAAAGGACATATATGAAAACCCAGGACTAACATTACAATCAATGATGAAAAATCGAGAGCTTTTTCCCTAAGGTCAGGAACAAGACAAGGATGTCCACTCTCACCCCTCTTATTCAATACAGCACACAAAACAGCCACAGCAATCAGACAACAAAAATGAGGCATCCAAATTGGTAAGGAAGAAGAAAAAATCACTACTTGCATATGACAGGATACTATATACAGAAAACCCTATAAAGACTCCACCAAAAAACTACTAGAACTGATAAATGATCTCAATAAGGTCACAGAATACAAAATCAGCATCAGAAACCCACTGCATTTTTCTATACACTTATAATGGAAGTAACAGAAAGAGAAATTAAGAAAATAATCACATTTACAATTGCACCAAAAAGAATAAAATAGCAATGAGGTGGAACACTTGTACTGTGAAAACTATAAAATGCTGGTAAAAGAAAAAAAAAACTGAAAACAATACAAATGGAAATATATACTATGTTCATGGACTGAGAAAAATTGTTAAAATGCCCATACTACCCAAAGCAGTCTATTGATTTAATGTAATCCCTATCAAAATACCAACAGTAATTCAGAATTAGAATAATCCTAAATTGTATGGAACAACTCAAATCCTGAGTAACCAAAGCAATAAAAAAGAAAAACAAAACTGGAGGTATAACAATCCCAGATTTCAAGTTTTATTACAAAGCTGTAGTACACAAAACAATAGGATACTGGCACAGAAATACTTAGATCAATGAACACATTAGAAAGTCCAGAAATCAACCCACAATTATACAGTCAATTAATCTTCAACAAAGGGGGCAAGAATATGCAATGGGAAAAAGACAGTCTCTTCAACAAATGGTATTGGGAAAACTGGACAGCTATATGCCAAAAAATGAAACTGGACCACTTTCACCACACACAAAAAATGAACTCAAAATGGATTAAAGACCTAAATGTAAGACCTGATACCATTAGGGGTGCCTGGGTGGCTCAGTCAGTTAAGTGTCTGAGCCTTGATTTTGGCTCAGATCATGATCTCACAGGTTCATGGGATCAAGCCCCACATCTGGCTCTAGGATTCTCTCTCACTCTCTCTCTCTCTCTCTGGCCCACCCTGATTATGCTCTCTCAAAATAAATAAAACATTAAAAAAAAAAAAGACCTAAAACCATTTAAGTCCTAGAAGAGGGGGCACCTGGGTGGCTCAGTCAGTTAAGTGTCCAACTTTGGCTCAGGTCATGATTTCACAGTTTGTGATTTCGAGCCCCATGTCAGGCCCTGTGCTTACAGCCAGAGTCTGGAGGGTTCTGTGTCTCCCTCTCTCTCTGCCCCTCCCTGCTCACCACTAAATAATGAATAAACATTAAGAAATATATAAAAAATAATAATAAAGTCCTAGAAGAGAGCACAGGCAGTAATTTCTCTGATAATGACCATAGCAACATTCTTCTAGATAGGTCTCCTAAGGGAAACAAAAGCAAAAATAAACTATTGGGACTTCATCAAAATAAAAAAGTTTCTGCAGAGTGAAAGAAACAAATCAATGAAACTATAAACAACCTACTGAATGAGAGAAAATATTTGCAAATAACGTATCTGATAAAGGGTTAGTGCCCAAAATATATAAAGAACTGATATAGCTCAACATCCCAAAAACAAATAATCCAATCAAAAACTGGGCAGAAGACATGAACAGATATTTCTCTAAA
Organism: Herpailurus yagouaroundi; assembly: GCF_014898765.1. Lineage (NCBI taxonomy): Eukaryota > Metazoa > Chordata > Mammalia > Carnivora > Felidae > Herpailurus > Herpailurus yagouaroundi. The sequence goes on along the minus strand of NW_024412400.1, from coordinate 32,115,494 downwards.
GAAGACATCCTTAGCCAACAGGCACATGAAAAGATGCTCAACATCACTTATCATCATGGAACTGCAAATCAAAACCATAATGATATACCACCTCACACCTGTGAGGTGGCAAAAATCAAAAACACAACAATAAGTGTTGGCAAGGACACAAAGAGAAAAGAACCTTCATGCACCACTGGTGGAAATGCAAACTTGTGCAGCCGCTGTGGAAGACAGTATGGAGGTTCTTCAAAAAAAATTAAAAACAAAATTACCCTATGATCCAGTAATCGCTCTGCTGGGTATTTACCCGAAGAATACAAAACACTAATTCTAATTCCAAGGGATATATGCACCCCTATGTTTACTGGAGCATTATTTACAATAGCCATATTAGAGAAGCAACCCAAGTGTCCATCAATAGATGAACGGATAAAAGTGATACACACACACACACACACACAGGAATATTACTCAGCCATAAAAAAAGAATAAAATCTTGCCATTTGCAACAACATGGATGGAACTAGAGTATAATGCTAAGTGGAAGAAGTCAGAGAAAGATAACTACCATGTGATTTCACTCATATGTGGAGCTTAAGAAACAAAACAAACGCAGGGTGCCTGGGTGACTCAGTCAGTTAAGTGTCTGACTTCAGCTCAGGTCATGATCTTGCGGTTCATGAGTTCAAGCCCCGTGTTGGGTTCTGTGCTGAGAGCTCAGAGCCTGTAGCCTGCTTCAGATCCTGTGTCTCCCTGTCTCTCTGTCCCTCCTCCACTCATCTCTGTCTCTCTCTCTCTCTCTCTCTCAAAAATAAACTTAAAAAAAAAAAATGGGGGCGCATGGGTGGCTCAGTCGGTTAAGTGTCCGACTTCGACTCAGGTCATGATTTCATGCTCTGTGAGTTCCAGCCCCGCATCAGGCTCTGTGCTGACAGCTCAGAGCCTGGAGCCTGCTTCAGATTCTGTGTCTCCCTCTCTCTCTGGCCCTCCCCCATTCATGCTCTGTCTCTCTCGGTCTCAAAAATAAATAAACGTTAAAAAAAAATTTTTTTTTAATAAATAAATAAAAATGAACAAAAGAAAAAGACAAAAAAGACTCTTAAGTATACAGAACTGATGGTTACCAGAAAGGAGCTGGGGGAGGCAGATGGGTGAAATAGGTGAAAGGGATTAAGAGTTCACTTATTGTGGGGTAGCTGGGTGGTTCAACTCAGTTAAGTGTCTGACTTTGGCTCAGGTCATGATCTCATGGTTCATGAGTTCGAGCCCCACATAGGGCTTTCTGCTGTCAAGGCAGAGCCCGCTTCAGATCCTCTGCCCCCCTGTCTCCACCCCCACCCCCACCACTTGCACTTTTACTCTCTCTCAGAATAAATAAACTTAAAAAAAAAGTTCACTTATCAGTAAGGAGCACTGAGTAATGTATGGCACTGTTAAATCACTACATTATACACCTGAAACTAATACTGTTGTTAATTTTACTGGAATTCAAAAAGTCACTGAATTACATGCTTACATTCTTCTCAGACTTTTGGCTAAGATCAAGTGTAGTATCTGTTCTTTTCAGAGTTACATTCTTACAATGGATGGATTTTAGGGTTTGTAAATTATACCTCTTATAAAACTTCCAAAAAAATGTTAAGGTCATAGAGGAAAAAGAAAAACTGTCCCAAATTAAAAAATTTTTTTAACGTTTATTTATTTTTGAGGCAGAGACAGAGAATGAACGGGGGAGGGTCAGAGAGAAAGAGGGAGACACAGAATCCGAAACAGGCTCCAGGCTCTGAACAGTCAGCACAGAGCCCGACGCAGGGCTCAAACTCATGACCGTGAGATCATGACCTGAGCTGAAGTCAGATGCTTAACCGACTGAGCCACCCAGGCGCCCCTAAAACTGTCCCAAATTAAAGGAAATTAAATAGGTAAGACAACTAAATACAGTACTTAATCCTGGACTGGATGGGGCATAGGGGTACAGGGGAACAGCTACCAAAGGCTTTATTAGGATCACTTGATGAAATCTGAATTGCCATAGATAAAAATATTGATGAATTCATATTAAATTTCCTGATTTCTATTACTGTACTCGTTTTATCACAGAATGTCCTTGTTCTCAGGAAACACACAATGAAGGATTTAAGGGCTAAAGGAGGTACAATCTCCAGTTTATTCTCAAATGTTTCAGAGAGAAATATAACCTGCAAATATATACTTATGGAGAGAAATGATAGAGCAAATGGGCAAAATGTAAACAAGTGGTGAATCTGGGTAAAGGACATACAGGGAGTTCCTTGAACTGTTTTTGCATTTTTTATGTAAAATTTGAAATTTTATCAAAATTACAAAAAAAATTTTAAACAGTACAGTAGCAGGAAGTGGCTGGAGGTGTAGAAATGACAAGCAGCATTAGTAAATAATTTATTAAAGTCACTGAAGCCTATCTCCTGAAAAGAAAACACAACACAACCTGCAGCCTATACTCACAAAGATGGGTTAGACTAGGAGATATTCTAAAACCCTGATAACCTCTAAAATGTGGGGATTTACTGCCACTTCTCTTATGGCCATGCTTTCTTTCCTTCATTTCCAACACAGGCATGACTACCAGGTTAGGGGGCAAAGGAGATTTTCCAGGCCTAAACTGTTCTGACTATGCCACCCAAAGTGCTAATTCTCCCCAGTAGGTTATTCCTAGAGCTCAAGATTAAAGATTAAAAAGTAGGTTCACAAAGTGGCTTCTCAACGAACATGTGTATTCCCACAACTAGCAGAGCAGCTTACACAAATACACATTTTTCTGATGGATCACAAAGGGCAGTAGCCAGGGATAAAACATTCATAAGCCTGCAGGCCAGGGAGATGACAAGAACAGCTGGCCTGATTAGAAACAATGTCTGCCTGTCTCTTTCCTGCCTTCTCCCTATTTCCTCCCCTCCCCAGAAATACAGACCTCTCCCTTTCCTCAAGTTTCCATCTGGCAGTATCTCTCTCCCTTACCCCAACCTCCTTTACCTTCTTATAAAATACTTCCTACTTCAAGTAATACATCTAATCTACTTTTGTGTTTTTCATTTCTTTCTTTGTAATTTTAGTTTGTAAGTAAGCAGAAAGATCTGATATACTGTTCATCAAATGTTTCCGAATAGTGGGATTTGGCTGATTTTTCTTCTTTGTACTACAACTTGAACTTCATATGATGATATTGTGTTTTAAACAAAATAAAATACTACTTATTTTTTTAATTCCTAATTCTAGTAAATCAATTCATTTTAAACTTTCATAATATTCCATGTCCCTTGCTTTTGAGAAAAATAATTAGGTGATTTCCCCTATAAGTGATCTTTAATTTTGTTTTCCCCTAAGAGTTGCCCTCTGTGATAAAAAAAAAAGTAAACCCTCTCCACCTACTCTCTTGCTTTTTGTACACCTTCCATGCCTTCCCCAGTGACACAGGAAGAAGCCACAGAACAGACACAAGGTAGATAACAAGGAATAGGGATGGGAAAGCTCTAACCAGGGCACAGCTTAGAAATTAAGCCTTGTATTATTTTATTCTGTAAATACTATTAACAGGTTTCTTACCAGAAAAATGTCTGCATAGCCAGCCAAAGACTCTACTCCCTCTTGGATCCGTGCTCCCCCAGAGTCATTCAGTCCAATCACTGGAGCCCCCACTGTCATGGCCTGGTCCATGATCTGAGACAGCAAAGCAATCTTTTATGAGACAACTGATCCTTTTATCAAAAACAATTTATAAAGTACCATGGTGTTTTCTGGAAAATGTTCCAAGTGCACTTTTCTTTTTAAATGCTCACTCATTCTGAGAGAGAGAGAGAGAGAGAGAGAGAGAGGAGAGCATGTGCATGTGAATAGGGAGAGGGGCAGAGAGAAGAGAAGAGAGAGAATCCCAAGTAGGCTCCACACTGTCAGCACAGAGCACGATGCAGGACTCAATCTCATGAGCCATGAGATCATGACCTGAGCCGCAATCAAGAGTTGGATGTTTAACCAAGTGAGCCATTTGGGTGCCCCTAATTACACTTCTCAAAACAGGAATCATTAACACTGGCTTCATTCCCCACGATGATTAGGTACCTCCATGGAAAACAGAACCAAAATTTTAAGGGCTGATTAAAGCCCTTCAGGCATCCAAGAGCCAAAGCACTTCCCACCAGCAGGGGATAAGACTGCTCATAGCAACCATTTCTGAGCCACAGGCCCAGGCTATATTTTCCAGTATCCAGTTTTGTTCCCAACTTTTTTTTTTTCAAGCAGGTTCCATGCCCAACGTAGGGATTGGGCATGGCCTTGAGAACTCATGACCTTGAGATCAAGAGTCACATGTTCTACTGGCTGAGCCAGTCAGGCGTCACCACCTACCCCCGCCCCCCTTACTCTTTTGGAAAGAACTGACACTAAACACAATAACAAAATAGTATTTTTATGAAAGTACATGTAGATCCATCTGTTAACCAGAGCCAGGCCCAAGCCTGATTTCACTTGTAATAAGGCATATTTTCCTCATGGGCCACTAGTTGAGGGCTTAATAAGCAACATTCCTAAGAACCCTTTTCAGTTCGCAAAGTACTTCCACTTCCATTATCTCATTCAACCTGATAACAGACGCAGTGAAAAGAAAAATTAGAGAGGATTAAAAGTTAAGTGATTGGCCCAAGGTTTCAGAAATAATACATGACAAGATCACATCTAGAATCCAGGTTTTCCATTACACAGGGAAGCACTGCTTGACTATTAACAGTCAACGGTACCTTTAATTCCACATTTCTCCAAGTATGATCTATACTTTTATTCATCTCCAGAGCATCTCATCACTAGCAGTGGAGGTTTTTTAGGTTTTTTTTTTAATTTTTTTTACATTGATTTATTTTTGAGAAAGAGTGAGACAAAGCATGAGCAGGGGAGGGGCAGAGAGAGAAGGAGACACAGAATCTGAAGCAGGCTCCAGGCTCTGAGCAAGTGGTCAGCATAGAGCCTGATGCGGGGCCCGAACCCACAAACTGTGAGATCATGACCTGAGCCGAAGTTGGACACTCAACAGACTGAGCCACCCAGGTGCCCCAGCAGTGTTTTTTAAAATGCCATCATGTAATCCTTGCACTGTTCTTTATCTTTTAGTACCTGGATTCTCCACCTAGATCATGGGCTCTTTACCTGGAGTCTTCAGAATCCCAAGGGGTCTGTAATAGATTTCATCCATGCATTGCTTGGATGGGAAAAAATTTACTCTTTACCTTTATTAACTCTAGCTGATCTTTACCATACCTTTTAATTATGAACACAGGAAACAAAATCATTATTTTATGAGAAATACCTGTGACTTTATATTAAAAGAAGCCATGGATATTTTTATGTCACACTAAAGTTGCAGGTATCTTGAAGTAGCATTTTCTTTTTTTTTTTTTAATTTTAACGTTTATTTTTGAGACAGAGAGAGACAGAGCATGAACGGGGGAGGGTCAGAGAGGGAGACACAGAATCTGAAACAGGCCCCAGGCTCTGAGCTGTCAGCACAGAGCCCGATGCGGGGCTTGAACCCACAGACTGCGAGATCATGACCCAAGCCAAAGTCGGACACTCAACCGACTGAGCCACCCAGGCGCCCCTTGAAGTAGCATTTTCACTCATGCCTACTTTGAAACTATAGAGGTTTAAATGCACAGCTAAATCTTGTTATTTGATAAATTTGAAAGCACACAGATTACAAATAGGAGTGCCTGGGTGGCTCAGTTGATTAAGCATCCAAGCCTTGATTTCAGCTCAGGTCATGATCTCACAGTTGGGGAGATCAAGCCCCATGTCAGGCTCTGTGCAGACAGTGCAGAGCCTGCTTGGGATTTTCTTTCTTTCTCTCTCTCTCTCTCTCTCTCTCTCTCCCCCTCCCTCCCTCTCAAAATAAACAAACATAAAAAGCATGAATATTACAATTGTAATTTTTTTTAATATTTTTTTAATTCTCTGTAATCCTACACATCTTATGCATGTAAATCATTACCAGATTGCCAAAGGGATCCATGATACAAAAAATCTGAAGAATTCCTGCCTTGGACTAAAGGGATGTTTGGGTCTGCACCCACCCCACATACACAGCTCATTGTCTTGCACCCCTTATTTAATATGAACTATGTGACTGATGAAAGTACTGGGTTTTCAAGATTAAATACTTACTTTGCAGATCTTTTGGGCATGTGCCCCAGACAGACTACCTCCAAAAACTGTAAAATCCTAAAAAGAAAACAAATCAACAAATAAAATATAGTCACTAGCCAGGAATGAAAAGCCAGGAGGAAGACGAAATGAAAAACTCTTAGTCAAAAGTTTCTGAAGGATTTTCAGGAGTTCAAAAAATTAGGAATGGTCTTTTATTCACTATTCTATGGAGTAATTTGTACCTTAGAGGGAATTCATGTATTGTCAACAGCAAAAGACTTAGTCTTTGCTCTACAAAAATGAATCCTAGCTCTCTAAGGAAAACTTTTCGTGCAGAATTAACCTGAAAAATCAGATTCTATAGATGTCAGGCAGGCATTTCTATTACTAGAAATATTTGCCATTCTGGGGCGCCTGGGTAGCTCTGTCAGTTGGGCGTTCGACTTCGGCTCAGGTCATGATCTCATGGTCCGTGAGTTTGAGCCCCACGTCGGGCTCTGTGCTGACAGCTCAGAGCCTGGAGCCTGTTTCAGATTCTGTGTCTCCCTCTCTCTGACCCTCCCCCATTCATGCTCTGTCTCCCTCTGTCTCAAAAATAAATAAACGTTAAAAAAAAGAAAAAAGAAAAAGAAATATTTGCCATTTTGACAAGAGGTTAAAAAAAAAAAGACAATCAGAGCCCTCACGGCTTCCTCTTGCTTATGGAATTTCATTACCTTCTGATATAAAGGGCTTCTTGTGGGAAGGACCTCCTTTCTAAAACCACCTCAAAAAGCAAGTAATTAAAAACAGAGTCAGCCAGGAGGACAAAAAAGGAAGAGGAAACAATGGCAGAGGAGAGAGTGAACAACAATCTCAGGGGAACTGAAAGCACAAAAAGAATATCTGACTTGGAGCAAATGGAAGCCTATATACTGCAGGGGGAGTAACCACAAGGATGGAACAACCCAGGAACTATAGGAAGTGGGGGGGGGGGCCGGGGAACAGACTGATAAAAACTCTGGGTTAGGAGCAGTTGGACCCCACAGGGCCTCTCCTTCACCTTGAGAAGAGGAAACATTTATTCTCTAAAGCAATTTCACCAGAAGGACTCTGGATTCACAATCACCAGTGGCAAAAGAAAGCAAAGGTGAGGCTAAAAACATCTGAGATTAGGAACCTATACAAGAATAGATTGTCCTCCCCCAGAACATACCTATGAACAATTATCAGTCAAGAGACTAGGGCTGCTTCTTCAGAAAAGCAGAAGATCCCCAGAAAAAACAACTGCAGATATTAACATTTTGGGGATCAGTACAAAAAACTGGCTCATCACTCCCTACCCTAAGTATCCTTCAGGGCTTATTTCAAATGCCCCATTTTCCCTAAAGCATTCCTCAAGGCTGAATGTGATCGTCCACTGTCCTGGGCCCACAGCACTTACCCAGAATCACTCTTACCCTCATCTGTACAGAACTCCTGTTCTGCCCCAATGTATCTACAAAATGAGATTAGGTTCTTCAGGGCAGGAACTGTGGCTCAGTCATCTCCCTCTCCTCGCCCCCAATCCTCATCCTACCCTACCCCATGGGCATAAGAAGTAATCAAAAGTATCAATTCAATGAATTTTGTATTTGCTCAAAAGTTAGAAGGTTGAGTCCAGAAAGTACAATAACTTACTTTGTTCTAGCTATCTTATTAATAATTCCTTCTGTACATATTTTTGCATCTTTCTTTCTGTACAAGTTTTTGCCTAGCTCTCATAATTTCTTCTAGTTAAGTAGTTGGTAGACCCATTTATAACAGTTTTAAAACATGTCAAAGGTAATTCATTAAGTGAATGAGTACTAAGTACATTTAAAATTAACCAGTTATTTAATACTGAACCCATAATTTTAATATTTAACAAGCTTTATAATGTTAGATCTGTAAAAGGAACTAAGTATTTAGAATTATACATATTCTTCCACGTCTTGAGGTGGAGAGGGGTGGTAATCAAACCCAAAATAATATAGTGTTAGTTTACTATTAGCTGCTGTAACAATTACCACAAATTCAGTGGTTTAAAACAACACAAATTTATTCTCTTCACAGTTCTGTAATTTAGAAGTCTTACATGGGCCTCACTGAGCTACTCTCAAGGTTAGCATGATTAGATGTCTTTCTGGAGGCTCCAAGTGAGAATCTGTTTTCTTGCCTTTTCCCTGTTCTGGCGACCAAATGCATTCCTTTGCTCATGACCTCCTTCCTCCATCTTCTTAAACACCAATGGCAGGTGAAGCCCTTCTCAGCACATTCTTCCGACCTCCTCTTCTGCCTCTCCTTCTTTTAAGGACCCTTGTGATTATATGTGTCCACCTGGATAACCCAGCCTACTTTATTTTAAGGCCAGCTAATCAGTGACACTAATTCCATCTGCAGCTTAATTCCCCTTTGCCATGTAAGGTAATACAGTCACAGGTTTTGAGAATTAGGAGTTGGACATCTTTGGGAGCTATTCTGCCTACTATATTTTCCTATGGTTTCAGTGTGAAGAAACTGTATCCGTCCTTATGAAGCCTAACAAAACTTGTTTGAATAGTTTCATGAAGCCCAAAACTGAGGGGCCTATGTTCCTGAGACTCAAGTCCCTTCCACCCAGGCTGCATTCACAGCACTCTCTTAGGCCCACACATTGCCCAGGACATGGATGCCCTCCAGGCACACACCCAACCCACCAAGAAACATCTCATTCACTTAGAATAAACTCCTGGTTCCTAGGACTTTTTACATGATTACTGCCCTGTGATTATCCCTAAAACAGACTCAGGATTCTGAGAAAAACACATACTATGGTAGAATATTCTGGACACATGCACTGAAAAACAAAGTATATCCCTCTTCTGCCCCCACTACAGACAAGTTTTCATTCCTCAAGACTTTCTTCTCACATATTTGGTCCTGGCTCTGCCCTCCAGGAAAGCTCAGCCTATTCGAGTTATTAAATACCTGACTGAAGACATAAACCAATCTTCCATTGATTCGGCCCCGTCCAGTGACCACACTGTCTCCAGGAAACTACCAGAAAAACAGAAAAATAAAAGTTAAAAAAACCAAATACATCTTTTAATGAATTTGACAATTATGCCCGAATGAAAGAACAAAAAAATAAAATAACCCACCCTAAATTTCTTAAAATTCAATATGAATCAAGAACATGAAGGAATCTCCCCTTCCCCTTCTCAGCTCTGCAATAGCAAGCACTAGGCTACTGGTTCATCAACAGAAGTAACGGGCACTATAGTTAGGCTTCATCTTCCTTCTTAACAGTAAAATAATCAAGACTCCCCCTAGGGCCACTGCTACCAAATGCCACAGGAAGGAGAAGGGCATATAATGACACATGGCAACTCTAGAAAGCCACACACCCCACCTCCAAGCCTTAGGGAAAACCCATCATTTTGCTTGGAATCCTGGAATTCTGTGTAGCCCATAATGACTCAAACGGAGCCAGCTGATGCGATGCCAAGTTCACAAATCTTTGGTGAATAACAGCATATATACAGACCTGAGGAAAACTGATCAAAAGTGAATACAGAGAACTCTGCATACCCATGGAGAACATCCAACTAAAAAAAGTGTCAGTGACTCTGACTTTAAAAACTCCATAAAGTCAAAGTGTCAAAAGAGGCAAGTGGTCCTGCTTTAGGGGTCTCTGGTGCCTACATGGACCAGAACACAACCAAGACATTTTCGCCTTTCCTTCTAAGTTTGTCACTCCATAACTGCAAGAACTCTGAACCCACAACCAGAGACCTGGAAACTGGGCCATAGTCACACTGCACAAGGTATGAACAGTCCCATTCCATTCCTTCATCTGCAAAGGTAACTGGGGGAATCTGGAGGCCCAATAGTACTTCTTCAGAGGTACTCTTACAGTTTCAGGCCTCTAACTTGAAAACTATTAAATGTACCTTGAGCTCCAGATGGCCTTCATTATTAGGCTAATGAGTAGGTCAGCAGGGCCACGGCTAGACAGTGCAACTTAGAGGCTCACACCACCATTGTAAAAAGATACCTTATTCTTATCAGCAGCCATTCCAAAATCTGCACATCTGTGTTCCACAAACATGTCGCTCTCAACAAAACTGCCAGGGTCCAGCAAGAGGCTGATCCGCTCTCTGGCAGTCAGCTTTCCCTAAAATACAACAAAAACCATTCAGTCATGTCATCATAGAGGTCAGTAAGCAAGGAGTGCTTGTGAGTGGGCCACGAAGACAAGTTTTGCCCCTTTACCTCACATGAAAGCCTCTATTCCATCAACCCACCCAAAACACTGGTGTTATCACTAGATATCAGCCAGTAAGTAAATCAGGGCAGACAGGCTACTCCAGGAGCTACCAACTGTGGAGGGTAAATAAGGAAGTAGAAAGAGGAAAAGATGGAGAGAAGTGGGGGTAAGGAGAGCCTGACCCTGGAACAAGATAACTAGTTCCACAAACATTTACTGGAGACCTAAGGAGTAATAAAAAGAAGAATGGAAAAGTAGGAGGTGGAAAACTAAATCAGGCTTACTGAAGGGCCTAAGGCTACACCCCCACATTCACAAGTTTCTTCTAGGGAACCCCACACAAACTCACCTCACTAGTGTCCAACCCCAAAGACACTTTCAGGACTACTTCCTGGTTCTTCTGCCTCTTCCATGGCTTCTCCTACTATCCTACATTGGGGCTCGGCTTAGAAACCCCACACCTGACAGTGATACTATAATATGGCAACAACCCCACAGCAGGTAGTGCCTGAGATGAAAAGGAGTTAAACAGAGTGGTAAAGAGCTCATGTGAGAGGAGTGAAAAAATGCTTCTTGGAGATGAGGTTGGAACCTTCAACTTATCAAGAGCCTCTGTTGCTTGGACTCTCAAGCCCTTAGACTAAGCCAAACACCCAGGCCTACTGTCCACTGCCCTCTCTCCACCCCAGGGAAAAACCTCAAGTTTGGCTCTTTTTTTTCCCCCATAATAAAGCAGCCAAAGCCAGTGAGGTCCTTTTAAAACAGACAAACATATACACTGTTGTGTGGAGTAAGTTTTCCAGAAAGCAATTTAGCAACATATATTAGAGTGTTCAAAATATTCCTATCTTTTGACCCAGTGATTCCATTTCTGGAAATCTATCCTATGGAAGTCATCCAAAAATTGTTGAAAAGGGGGTGGAGTGGGGGATTTAAATCAAGTCAGCCTCCTAAGTCAGCTCTGGCAAAAGAAAAATAGCTTCTGGAGCCTGCATCAAAACCCAGTACGGTCCCCCTAGCAAAGAGGTGGGGTGATGTTCCAGGGAGAATTCAGCAACGGGCCCCAATACAAAGCGTGCACAGGAGCACTGCCAGGCCTTTCCAAAGTATGATGTAAAAATTCCTTCAACCCAGACAGAGCCACCCCAGGGGAGGAAGGGAAAGCACTCCTGGCACCACACACAACCAAATTTACATCTTGCTCCCAAGAGTTAAGAATTATTACTATCTTCTGTTTAGAATAAACTGACTCCTCAGGATTAAGTAACTTGTCAAAAAGGAATGGTCACCTTCATCCTCTTGTCAAATGGGGATTTCCATCTAAATCAACACCTAGAATTCAATCAAGAACTAGTTCGAATTTCCTCACTGAAGACCCCCAGCCTTCCACCCCAGTCACCACCCCCAGGCTTGACATGTGCCTCGGTGCCCTTCACCGCTAAGAATTTCACTTCTGCATCTTCCCGGTTATTTAACTCACCCAGCACAAAGGTCCAGTTTCACACACATATCAGTGACGCACCGCGTGAGCCTACTTCCAAGTCCCTGGTCACCCATCTGGGCCTCAGTTTCTCCTGCTGATAAATGGCCACCCACCTTATCTCTGAAGGCCAGCTGTAATTCTCGCCTCAAAAACCTCCCTGCCTCCGTCGCGCATCGTGCCTTTCCTACCCAGCATGTCTATGCATGCTGAGATCCTAAAGGCGTTCAGCCAGCATTGAGGAGGCAGAAGTTCCCACAAGATCCGGGAGCTCAACCCACCCCAGATTAATGTGAGAGTTTGCCCAAGTTACTTCCCCCACCATATGCTTTTATTTTCCTGCTACCATGATGGAGCAAGAACCGTATACTACCTACCACTCTTCCTCCGGGCATGAAAAGAACACGCAGAATTTTTGTTTTGTTTCGTTTTTTTATTAAGTGCCCGTCATCGCTTCTGTAGCTCTACCAATAAGATTGTGAGGGGGAAAATACTATTTTCTCCTTTCAATAAACTGACTCCTAGTGATTAACTGGTCCAAAAGTTTATAGAAGTTAAATGGTGAGTTGTCTGGGGCCGAGCAGCTGCGACTAAAAATCCAGAAGTAAAGGACAGGGCAATGAGGCACAAAGGTACTTATTCTCGTTTTACCTGCTATTTGGTGAAAGGCTACAGGTTGTCAGGGTGAACCTTCTCGTCCCCGCCCCTCCTCGGCATCGCGCGGATTGGCTGAAAGGACTGGGGCGCCGCGAGCCGGAAACTCTGTAATAGGTTGCGAACGCCAGGGGGATGGTCGGGTCTCCCTAGGACTCACTCGTTTATGCTGCGCGTCGATGCGACGCTGGCCTCCTCCCAGAAACGCGGCGTTGCGCTTGTTTTCGATGCGCTCGTTAACCGAGACGGGCTGGCTACACAGGCTGCGGACCGCACCGCGGAGACCGCCCACCACAACGCTGAGTCTTGATCCAGCCGTCACCACGCACATTGCCGCCGCCATCTTTGCTCCGCGGCGAGCTCCCAGCCGGTGCGCCTGAGTACGCTTCTGCGTCAAGCGTGGGTATCGGGTTCTGCGCCTGCGCAGCATGGGTGGGACGTAGAGAGCCTATGGGCTGGACGTCTCAGCGCGCTTAGAAGAAAAGCCTGAGAGTTCGAGACTCCATACCGCTCTGGGACATCATCCTGAGAAGGATAGTACTGTCCAAAGATCTGGTGCCTTCCTTGCTGCACAGAAGATGGACTTAATCCTTGCTCTTCTCTGGCTACCTTGACCTCGAATTTGGTCGTCCCACCACCTCCAGAAAATGAGTAGGTAATAGGAGCTAACCAACATGTATTAAACACTGCCAGGTGTGGCTTAAAGCACTCACGTGCATTAGCTTATTATCCTGATTTCACAGATGAGGCAAGTGAAGCACAGAGAGGTAGAGTGATTTGATTAAGAGCCAACACTAAAGATGTGGTGGAACCAGGATTCAGACACACAGACCAACTATGTGCCGCATATTGAGCACAGGTCACTTAACCTCTAGTGGGTAGTTCTCAAAATGTGAGCCCAGCAGTGGGAAAAAGTGGGAAATGCAGACTTTCAAGTTCTCATACTCCGCCCCAGACCAACTGAATTAAATTCTGAGGGAGCAGCCAGCAATCTGTTTCACCAGACGACCTCTAGGTGATTTTGACGCTTGCTAGATTTTGAGAACTACTCCTCTAGGAATTTAGAACTGAACTCTTAGGAGCTTGTCCATCTGTTTCCCCAGCTAACAAGCAGCTCTTTAAGGCAAAGTGTAAGGTGTCTATTTTGCATTCTTAGCTACAGAAAACTACTAAAATTGATCATTAAACTCTCCAAGCTCCAGCTCACAGCTAGAGCCTTCATAAAGTCCAAATTCTGGGTTGGGACTTTGATGTTAATTCAATTCAGCAAATCTTTTTGAGCACCTACTATGTGCCAAGAACCACCAGTGTTTTTCATATTTCCTGGAGTAGGAATTGTTCACCTAGCATGCAAGGAAGCTGAGGGTCCAAAGTCTGAGGTTGTGTGACTGGACAAAGCCTACCTGCATGTGCCTAACCCCATAGTAGATGTTGTTGGCCCGGCATCTGGGTCCCTGCTTTAAGAACCTCATCAACCTGGAGAGAGAGACAAAGGATCTGCCTGGTAGCACAGGGGAGAATTTGGGCAAGGCTGGATGTGTCAAGAAGAGTAGCTCTGAAATGTAACTGGATGTAGCATATTCAGATTCCCATATGGTTCTACCATCCACTTTTTGGGAATGGTGGTAAATGAGACTGCAAAGCAATAACAGAGTTAAAGTATGAAGAATTTTGCCATGTTCAGAAATTGGGAGTTCATTTGGGCTGGGGGCCATGAGACTCTTGTTCTAACGTGCTTTGCAGATCCCTCTCCAGTGGCACATCTCACACTGTGGTAAGATTGGTTAGCTCATTTCTCAGCTAGATTCCCAAGTCAGAGGGCATAAACTGTGGCTGGCTTGCTCACCACTGTAGCCCCTGCACCTAGAACAAGGCCCTGTACATAGGAAGCCTTCAGAATGTATTTGCAGAATTGAATTGAGCTAGCAGATAGGCAATTGCATGTGGCTCAAGAGGTTTTCTCCTACACCTATGCATCCTTCCAAGCCCTGCTCAGGTATCATCTCCTCAAAGCAGTACTCTGATCCCCCTTCTGCCTAGGTTAGGGAAAGTATCAGTCCCTCAGGAAAGCAAGGAAGTTTTTCTTATTTAACTTTGAATAACCAGTGCTTAGCAGAAAGCCCAGGAGGGATCCATAAATAACTGTTAGACTGAATCCAATTTTTCCCTCTCTCTCCACTTTCCCTTTCCCCTCCTCTCATTCTTCCTCCTCACTGTTTTAGTGCCCTACCATGGGTATTATATATACAGTCCTATAGATCTATACTGTTATTCTTTACCTCAGATGGAATTCCCAGCCTAGGATGGGTGGAGGTGGGGTAGAAGGAGGATTGAACTACCTGGTAATTACCCTCTGGAATCCTAGCATACTCCGGGCTGTTTTCCTGCCCCTAGTCCTCCTTGCTTGCATTATTTCTCCATTTTGAAACAGAAGTCACCCTGACCTAGCTGTTCTATCCTAGTCAGTGATCACTGTCAGTGAAGATGGGTGAAATGGAAGGAAGGAGTAAATTTGGAAAAGGTCATACATATTTGGGTGAGCGTGTTATCCAGATCTTCTGAGAAGCAGCTGCCAAGAAAGGAATTAAATGTGCAAGAAATCAATTAGGGGAACGACCTGTGAGAGAAAATGGGGCAGCAGCTGGGAGAGGCTGGGAGAACTATCAGATTGCAGTACAAGTCTGAACCCCAGCCAAGGAGAAAGGGAAGGAAAAAAGGTGATTAGGAGCTCCTTAGACTACTGTGCACGTTTAAGGAAAGTTCAGCAAGGCTGTCAAGGAGTCCTAGAGCCAAAATATTCCTGCCCGTGCTTGGCTGGTAGCAGCCCATGAGAGGTGTGGCCTCAGTACAAATGCAGCAATTAATTTCAGATCAATCAATTACTCTTAATGCAATCCAGGTGTCTTGTCACTTTAGCAAGTTTGAGGTGGTTGAAAGTAAAAGGGTGTGAGAGGAAATTTTGGAGAGGAGCTGCCATCCGTATGAGAAGAGAGGATTTTTAAGATGTTTCTTATGCCTTATGAATGTACTTCTCTCCTTAGTGTTTTATTTTTTAATGGAAAAAAAATGAAATGCTTTAGTTACTTTTTTTTTTCTAGACTGCGTGCCTTGGACTGCTAAGATTGGATCATAAGAACCCTGTCTTTAAATTTCAGTTAAAATTGTATTATTGGGCGTTTGGGTGGCTCAGTTGTTGGGGCATCCGACTTTGGCTCAGGTCATGATCTCACGGCTCTGGGTTCGAGCCCCACGTCAGGCTCTGTGTTGACAGCTCAGAGCCTGGAGCCTGCTTCGGATTCTGTGGCTCCCTCTCTCTCTGCCCCTCCCCCTCTCATGCTCTGTCTCTCTCTCCTTCAAAAATAAATAAACATTTAAATTTTTTTTTAAAGAAACTGTAATTATTCAGAACTGGAAACTGGTTTTCCCACACCACACACCAAAATCCTCATCTTTTCTGACTCCCTGAGCTCTGTGGGAAATGAGCAGAGCTCTTCTGTACCTTTTCCCAGAGGCACTTCCAGACCATTCTTCCACCATTTTTGAGCTGTTCTTTCTTTGAAGTTTTTGCCATCTGTTGGTGCCACCTTTCAGCATTTTCTGACCTCCATAACACACACCCCTCTCCCTTCTCCTGTGATTTCCACATAAGGCTCACTTTCCTCCTCTCTCCTGCTGTATTATTCAGGGGTCTCCAGAGAAAGAGAACCATTAGGATATATGTAGATATATATATGAATAGATTTATTGTAAGAATTGGCTCATGTTGTTATTGAGGCTAAGAAGTCATGCATTCTTCTATCTGAAAGATGGACCAGAGCAAGTAGGCAAGAAAAAAATAAATACGCAAGAGGCACCGAAATTGGAAAGAAAGAAATAAAACTGTCACTATTTGCAGATGACATGAAATTATATAGAGAAACCCCTAAAGACTCTAATGAAAAACATTAGAACTAATAAACTCAGCAAAGTTGCAGGATAAAAGCAATATGCAAACATCCACTGTGTTTCTATACACTAACAATGAGCTATCAGAAACTAAGAAAACAATCCCATTTACAATTGCATCAAAAGAATAAAATATCTGAAAATAATTTTTACCAAGATAAAGGACCTGTGTACTTCAAACTGTAAGAGGTTAATGTAAGGTTGGAGAAGACATAATAAGTGGACAGAGATTCCAAGCTCATGGGTTGGAAGAATTAATACTGTTAACGTGTCCATACTACCCAAAGCAGTATATAGATTCAATGCAATCTGTATCAAAATTCCAATGGCAGTTTTCATAGAAATACAATTAAAAAATATGAAATTTGTATAGAACCACAAAAAAACCCAAGTAGCCAAAGCACTCTTGAGAAAGAAGAAAAAAGCTGGAGGCATCACACTCCTTGATTTCAAACTATATTACAAAGTTATAGTAATCAAAACAGTATGGTATTGGAAGAAACACAGGGTGCCTAGAAGTAAACCCACACACATATGATCAATTAATTTATGACAAAGGATCCAAGAATATACAATGGTAAAAGGACAATGTCTTCAATAAATGGTGTTGGGAAAATTATACAGCCACATGCAAAAGAATGAAACTGGGACGACTACCAAATAGCATACACAAAAATTTACTAAAAATGGATTAAATACTTGAATATAAGACCCAAAAATCATAAAACTCCTAGGAAAAAAACATAAGCAGTAAGCTTTTGGCATAGGCCTTGGTGATGATTTTTTGATTTGATGCCAAATGGAAAGGCAACTAAAGCAAAAGTAAGTGGAACTACATCAAACTAAAAGTCTTCTGTGTGGCAAAGGACATCAACAAAATGAAAAAGCTACCCACTAAGTGGGAGAAAATATTTGCAAATCATACAGCTAATAAAAGGCTAATATTCAAAATATATCAAGAATTCATACAATTCAATAAAAAAAATCAATCTTATTTAAAAATGGGCAGAACCAGGTCACCTGGGTGGCTCAGTCAGTTGAGCATCCAACTCTTGATTTCAGCTCAGATCATGGTCCCAGGGTCATGGGATGGGGTCCCATGTCCAGCTCCATGCTGGGATTTCATCTACCCCTTTTTCTCTCTCCCTCCCTCTCTCTCTCTCAAATAAATAATTTAAAAATTGCCAAAAACATAAAATAAAAATAAAAATGGGCAGAAGATTTGAATAGACATTTTTCCAAAGAAGACAAACAGATAACTAAAAGGTATAAGAAAAGATGCTCAACATCACTAATTATCAGGGAAATGCAAATCAAAATCATAATGAGGTATCATCTCACACCTGTTAAAATGGTTAATTTCAAAAATATAAGAGGTAACAAGTGTTGGTAAGGATGGGAAATACCCTTGTGTACTGATGGTGGGAGGGTAATTTGGTGCAGCCACTATGGAAAACAGTATGGATAATCCTCAAAAAAATTAAAAAATGATCTACCATATGATCCAGCAATTCCATGTCTGGGTATTTATCCAAAGAAAATAAAAATACTGGGGTGCCTGGGTGGCGCAGTCAGTTAAGCGTCCGACTTCAGCCAGGTCACGATCTCGCGGTCCGTGAGTTCGAGCCCCGCATCAGGCTCTGGGCTGATGGCTCAGAGCCTGGAGCCTGTTTCCGATTCTGTGTCTCCCTCGCTCTCTGCCCCTCCTCCATTCATACTCTGTCTCTCTCTGTCCCCCCAAAAATAAATAAACGTTGAAAAAAAATTAAAAAAAAAAAAAGAAAATAAAAATACTAACTCAAGAAGTCATATGCACCCCCATGTTCATTGAAGCATTATTTATAATAGCCAAGACATGGAAACAACCTAAGTGTCCACTGACAGATGAATAGCTAAAGGAGTTATGAGATATAATATCAAAATATTATTCAGCCATGAGAAAGAATGAAATCTTGCCATTTGTGACAACATGGATGGATCTTTAGGGCATAAAGTGAAATAAATTAAGCAGAGAAAGACAAATACAGTGTGATTTAACCTATATGTGAAATCTAGAAAGAAAGAAAGAAAGAAAGAAAGAAAAAGAAAGAAAGAAAGAAAGAAAGAAAGAAAAGAAAGAAAGAAGAAGGAAAGAAAAAGGAAAGAATAAAACCAAGCTTATAGATACAGAGAATGGATTGGTGGTTGCCAGAGGTGGGGGGTGGGGAGTCAGTGAAATTGGCAAAGAGGGTCAAAAGGTAAAAATTTCCAGTTATAAAATAAGTAACTCATGGGGATGAAATGTACAGCATGGTGACTGTGGTTAATAATACCACATTGCATTACTGAAACCTGCTAGGAGAGTAAAGCTTAAAAATCTCATCACAAGAAAAAAATGTAACTATGTATGGTGACCAGACTTGTTATAGTGATCATTTTGCAATATATACAGATATCAAATTATTATGTTGTACCCCTGAAATTAACATAGTATGTCAGTTATACCTCAATAAAAAGTGCTCTGTAATATTTATAGTTTATTGCATGTTTTTCATATATATCAATGAATATTACAGATCAGATGGTTTTATTTTTTTTTAAAGATGGAGAACCATGAAAGCCTGCGTTGCAATTTAGTCAGAGTCCAAAGGTCTGAGAAAGGGAGAGCAGGAGGGTTAATGGCGTAAGCCTGCATCTGAGTCTGAAAGTATTAGAACTAGAGCATGGACGTCCTAGGGCAGGAAAAGATGCATGTCCACCACCATTCTTAAAGAGTCCATTCAGCCATCATGCTGATATGCCCTGGCTCCCTGGCCTCAGAATTCTTCAGCTTTCTCAACATTAAAGGCCTTCAACTCTGTTCCACTTCAGCCACCAACACACTGGACCTTGTAATCCCTAAAAATTGC
>NW_024412400.1:31976519-32096118 GCF_014898765.1 Herpailurus yagouaroundi | reverse complement strand
CCACTTCAGCCACCAACACACTGGACCTTGTAATCCCTAAAAATTGCTCCACTTCTAAGAGCCGGAACCAGGCACTTTTCTCAACTCACCTCCTACTGTTCCCAAACCCTTTCTTCACACTGCACCTGGTCCATGCCCTCAATATAACACTTTGGTTCCCTCTGTGTAAGTATTAAAACTCTGCCTGCTCTAACACTCCTGTCTCTCAAACCCTTGAATTTCCATCATGATCACCATGTGAAGGCCCAACCCTTCTTTTAGATAACTCTGACTTTAGTCAGAGACACCCTCGGTTACTGGCAGAAGTCACAGAAATCATACCAGTTATATTAATTTCCTGGAACTGCTGCAACAAATAACCACAAAATTGGTGCCTTAAAACAACCGAAGTTTATTCTCACAGTTCTAGAAAGAGGCCATGAATCCAACATCAAAGGTTGGCAGGGCCACTCTCCCTTCAAAGTCTCTAGAGGAGAATACTTTCTTGCCTTTTCCAGCTTCCAGAGGTTCCTGGTGTTCCTTAACATGGGGCTGAGGAACTCCAATCTCTCGTCCATCTTCACACACCCTTCTTCCGTTTGTCTCCATGTCTGTGATCTCCCTCTCCTTTTTTTTTTTTCTGGTTAGGACACCATTCATTGGATTTAGGGCCCACCCCAAATCCAGGATGACTTTATTTTGAGATCATTAACTTGATGACATGTGCAAAACTCTATCCTATTAAGGTCACATTCACAGGCACCAGGGATTAGGGATTTAAATATGTCTTCTTGGGGGGGTGGGACACAATTCACTACACTATAATAAATCACGGATGATTCTTGCTATTCCTTGCTGTTCTCTTCAACCCCATCTCTGTGTATCCAACTCTAATGTATCCAATTCTAAACATCACCTCTTCCACTATTTCCCATTATATAACTTCTCTTTTCTCTAAACTCACATCTGCTCCCCACCCCACCCCCTGCTCATTTATGGCTCTCATCAATTTCTACCTTGTATGGGTGCTATCTATATGAGAGAGCTTTACACTTTCTCTGGCTACCTGGATTGCAGAAAGTGCTTCCCTACTGTCCCATCGGCAAATTTCACTTTGGAAACTTTGGTCTGGCTGGAATCATTTGTGTTGCTCCTGCCATCACTGAACATGCTGCCCTGGTCCCTCTATCTAAAGGTCCCTGTCTTTCTCAACCAACAGAACTTTAGTGATTCCTCTTCCCTAAGCAGTTCCCTGCATTCCTGCCTCCTAGCTTCTCCTTTTCCCCTGTCCTCTGCTCAGCAACCTGCCCCTTCTCTACTTCCCCCTCTCAGTCTCCCACCTTTTTCAGACCTGTGAAGCATAGTTCTGCCCCTTAGGCCACCAGTTGCTTCCTTATTCTCTCCTCCACCAGTTCAGTACTTCCTTGGAGGTCTACTCCAACCTCTGTACCTGACCCACTAGATATCCTTCACTTTCTCCAAGAATACTCTTCACCTTCCTGGATTTTCTTGAGGTATTAGTTCACTTCCTCCTGATACCCAACAGCTTTTAATCCCACAAAAGTTGTGCACTCTTCTCTTTTTCCCACAGTTTGTCCCTACTTCTATGAGTTTTTGCTTAATATGTTGCATTGTTCACGTTTTGCTGACCTCACCCTTCCCACTCATGTTATAGTTTATAGCTATACCTGAGGTTTGGATTTATGTGTTCAGAACAGTGAAACACTGGGTACACTAGCTGCAATGGTTAAAGGTATGAAAAGGGATGGAGATTCAAAGAGTCTTTGAGCTCACAAGGACAGTTCCATTATTGCCTTTCGAATATAGTGATTCTACCACCCTTGAGGATGCCCTTTCTCTTCTCAACCAAAAGAGTCTTAGTGATTCTCTACATTTCTGGATACTGGATTTTGCATTCTAGATATTGTATATTGCATTTAAGCTAAAATGAAGCCATGATACAACAAGGACTCTTCCTTTTTCTCTCACCCTCCTCCTTCCTAGCCCTCTTCCAACTACTTAAAAAGTCTAAGAGTCATGATACTAGATTAATAAATGTTTCTTTTAATGAGTGCCTTAGCCTCCTAACTTCTTTTTCTTTCATAATTCCTGCTACAATTCTAAAAGTCTCTATGGATTATACTAATTTCACAATCATTTCTATTACAATAGATGATTTTAAACACTTGGTATGAATTATGCTGTTCTAAAGCAATTGCAATTAACATCTAGAACTGGAAAAATTAACTAGATATGACTCTACTGGATTATGAGCTTCTTTAGAGGAAGGATTTTAGGGGCCCCTGGGTGGCTCAGTCTGTTAAGCGTCCAACTTCAGCTCAGGTCACGATCTTGCCGTCCGTGAGTTCAAGCCCTGCATCGGGCTCTGGGCTGATGGCTCAGAGCCTGGAGCCTGCTTCTGATTCTGTGTCTCCCTCTCTCTCTGCCCCTCCCCCGTTCATTCTCTGTCTCAAAAATAAATAAACGTTAAAAAAAATTTTAGAGGAAGGATTTTATAATTTATATTTCTGTTTCCACTGCCCAATGGGTCCTGATATATGAAAGATATTCGATCACTGAATGAATTGTGTTTCTCCCTACTTCAGTTTCTCTTGAAAAATGAAATGATCTGACCCTCACCTCCATCACTAGAGGCAGCTTCTTTCTCATGGGGCTTGGGGAACCTTGTTTTCTGAAGGTGTTGTTGACATTTGAGGCACGCTTACTGGGGAACATCAAAAGTAATGAGTATCATCAAGGTATAGTTCATATTATCCAATTCCCCCCAGATTTCAACCTTATAATTAATGCAAGTGTGCCCTGAATGAATGAGAGGAAGAAGGAAGGAAGCTTGGGAGGAAACATCTTAGATTGCAATTCAGTCTAAGGAAGGTCAGCAAGAGAACTGATTGCCACTATGTACTCTCTGCCATCACACATGGTTTGTTATTTTGTCGAGAAGGAAGGACAGAGAACAGGAGGGAGGGTAAGAGAGAAAGAAAGCAAGGAAGGAGGAAAGGGAAGGGATTAAGTAAATGCTGATGTAGTCTTCACTTACAGAATCAAATGGTCATAGGCTGTAAGAAGCCCTAGAAAGAAGTACTGCAGTAATTTAAAACTTGGTGAAGCATTTCTGGTGCAATGTAAGAACGTGCTTGATGCCATCAAAACTGAATGCCAAGTGACACTCACAAGCAGTGTAACCAGGAAAATCAATCTCTGAGCTATAATTGTCATATTTATAAATGGCAATAATAACACTGACACTATAGAATACTTGGAAGAATTAAGTTTGATAGCATATGTAAAGTGCCTATCACAGTGGCAGGTATGTATTAGGTGCTTAATAAATGGTAATCCTAGTGACTCTAGTTTGGGAGGAGAGTACAGTATAGATGGGACGGATAGTGTAGATGGAAATTGGTTCTGGATATATGAAGAAGAAAATTAATTATTGGAAGGAGGAAATTGTCAAATAAAGCTGGAAAAAAAAGTCAAATATCAAGTGAATTGAGAAGCAGGAAAACACAGAGAAGCTCATGCCACAAGAACAGTCTGGTTAGGATACTGACCTAAAACCACTGTTGCCAGGCCTTGCTGCCACTGACCCTGGATTCTCAAGGCCATACCACCACTGTGAATAGTTTCTATATTGTCATGTATTTTTGCATTACTCCCACATTCATAGTTTTGACTGGGAATGCATCAGATCGTCAGAGACTAAGTAACATGCCTACACCCCAGCCTGAGAAGGATCTAACCCGTTTGGCATCAAGAATCCCATAATGGGAGACTCCTTCTAAATAAAAGGGAGTTAAGATGGAAGTAGCCAAGGGGCACCTGGGTGGCTCAGTCGGTTAAGCATCTGACTTCGGCTCAGGTCACCATTTCGAGGTCTATGGGTTCAAGTCCTGCATTGGGCTCTGCACTGACAGCTCAGAGCCTGGAGCCTGCTTTGAATTCTGTGTCTCCCTCTTTCTCTTCCCCTCCCCTGCTCATGCTCTGTCTCTCTCAAAAATAAATAAATGTTAAAGAAAAATTTAAAGATGGGAATAGCCAAAAGAAGGACAACGATATCTGTATTCTTTAGTATAATGCTAACGACTATAACAAAACCCCAAATTTCAGTGACCTAATGTAAATAAGAGAAGCTTACTGTTCACTCATGTAACATTCCAGTGTAGGGCAGTACTGTTCACTCATGTAACATTCCAGTGGGCAGCTTTCCTCCATGTGGGAGTTCAGGAACACAGGCTTTTCTCATCTTGTGGCCTCACCATCCCTAGAGTCCTCTGTATTCAACTGGAGACCATGAAGGATATAGGTAGAGTTCTGCTTCTTTTTTTTTTTAATGTTTATTTAAAATGTTTGTTTGTTTGTTTGTTTGTTTAGAGAGAAAGAGAGCAAGAAGGGGAGGGACAGAGAATCCCAGGAAGGCTCTGCACTGTCAGCACAGAGCCCAGTGCAGGGCTTGAACTCACAAACTACAAGATCATGACCTAAGCCCAAATCAGGAGTGAAATGCTTAGTCAACTGAGCCACCCAGCACCCAGGAAGAGGTCTGCTTCTTAAACACCCTAGCTACCACTTGATATAGGGTCAAGCTTGGGAATGTAGTCCCTTGCTGGCCAGCCACTTTCCAGCAACAACTCCACACTATAGAAAGTTTGTGGCTGGCGAGGGGTGGGGGGAGGTGGGGATCCACTAACCTTTGGTTGGTGAATAGCTGTCTATGCCACGGCCTCTGCTGGGTCAATGCATATGATAAAATATATAGGGAGTAGGGCAGGGAATTGAGGATTAAAGGACCCTGAGAAGACGAGGAACCATTTGAGTAGGTGATTTGGGGAGTGGGAAACAGGATAATACGCTGAGAAGTTGAAGTAGGTGGGGAACATTAATTCTAGGGTATAGGATTGTCTGAACAACTCAGCACCCTTAACTTCTTTCCCATGACAGTTGAATTGAAATCCTTCTATGTACAGGGCACTTGGTGAAGCACAGAGATTAGCAAAGGTGACATAATGGTAACCATCTCCAGAATGCTTCTAAACTAATTGGGAAGATACGTACATAGAAAGATAAGTTTTGTTTTCTGGGTAGCATTTGGGAAGTAGTGGGAAGTACTACACTTTAAGGGTTCAAAGTGGTAAGTTATCACTGACAGCTGGAAGCTTAGGGCATGTGTTTAGTCCAGGTCCTCCAAGAAGCTGATGCCAAGATAGGATTGAATGTGTAAGAAATTTATTAGGGTAAGTGCTTGTGAGAGAAAACGGGGAGGGAGCCAGCCATGGGAGTCTGGGAGAGCTTTCAGACTGCAAACAGAAGGCAAATCTGACCCTGAATGAAGGAGAGAGGAATGAAGAGAAGTCAGGCTGGGTGGAAGCATTTTACACTGTAGAGCAGGTTAAGGAAAATGGAAAGAGACCATCAGGGAGGGGCAGTGAGGTGGCTCAGTCGTTAAGTGTCCAACTTCAGCTCAGGTCATGATTTCACGGTTTGTGAGTTCCAGCCCTGCATCTGGCTCTGCACTGACAGTGTGGAGCCTGGTTGGGGTTTTCCCCCTCTGCCCCTTCCCCACTTGTGCACATGTGCTCTCTCTCAAAATAAATAAACTTGAAAAAAAAAAGACTATCAAGGGAATCCTTGAGCAAAATCACCTGTCAGATGAGTCCCACATCTCTCAGGAAGGGCCTGCTTCAGTTTCCCTGCTACAGTCAAGCATTGCCTGGGTGCAGCCTGCAAGATATGTAGCCTCAGAGTGAACCAGCCATGAAAATTCAGAGGGCTGAAGCTGGGGCCCTTGGTCAATTACTCTCCTTGCAAGTGGAGTTCTGAGAGGTACATTCTCATGGCCATCATAGCCTACTCTATGCTTCACACAGATCTACCTCTTTCCCACAGGTTTGGGAATCAGTTCCTCCATGCTTCCTGTGGTCCTTTCTTCCTGAAGGTACTTAGTGGAATTCTGTTGCTGCAGTTGACTTCAGGGTCATAACTGGTACTCATCCTCTTGGTCCTTCACTATCCATTCTCAAATCCCCACACCTTGGCAGGTATTGGTGACTTACCTGGTAGTGTGACCCAAAATTTCATTCTGTAAGGTTTTGAGGTGTTGGTAATCACACCTTTCTTAAGGCAGAGTTGCTTCCTATGTCCATTGATAGTTACAACAAAGCAAGAGAATACCAGGAGGCACCAAAGTGGAGTACCTGACTTCCATATGTGTTCCTCCTTGTCCCCATTGTATAAAAGCACTCCCCCAACCCCCGCTGCTGATCAGGGTCAATTACCCTTGCTGGATGATAATTCTTCTCTCCTGTTGGTTCCTGGACACATGGTGTTCAAAGTGTCTCGGCAGCAGCTGTGGTTTGTAATTCAGTGGGATCTTTGCTATATCCCCTGGCAAAAGTATGCTGTCTTTGGGGACTAGGACCTCTAATCCTGCAGAGTTAAGAGTTGCGGGGACAGGAAGCACAAAAAAATCCCTCCATGGGGCATTTGGTGTGATAGTAAGTAGAGTCACTCCTGCTTCTATCTCTTGGTTCCCAGACCCACGTATTCTCACTATTGAAGACAGCACTATATAGAGGTCTGTGATTTAAAACATACACTGTGTCCAGGGCACCTGGGTGGCTCAGTCGGTTGAGCGTCCGACTTTGGCTCAGGTCATGATCTCGCTATCCGTGAGTTCAAGCCCTGCGTTGGGCTCTGTGCTGATAGCTTGGAGCCTGGAGCCTGTTTCAAATTCTGTGTCTCCCCCTCTCTCTGCCCCTCCCCCACTCATGCTCTCTCTCTCTCTCTCTCTCTCTCTCTCTCTGTCAAAAATGAACATTGGAAAAAAAAACATATACTGCGTCTTATAGGGCCCCACTTCTCAATCCAGACCGCTGCCTCTGTACTGTACTTCAGTGCTGTTAGGTCATTTTAGACCTGCTTTGGCTAAGCATTTTAATGTCTCTGGAGCTCTGCTGCTCTAACAATTAGGTCTTCATCCTGCCACTCAGCTGTGCATTCCCTTCCCCTGACAGAGATAAAGGTCTCTTTGTAAGCTCTCCCAAAGGCCCTATGGCTCTTTCACTTAACCAAAAACTGCTTATTAATGGCCCTCAGTCCCTCATGATTTCTCTGCAAGACGTCAATACAACTTACAGTGATCACCCAATTTTACTATCTTTGTAGGCATTGTCCCTCCCCCTGCCCCATGTTTTTCAAATGCCTGCATCATCACATCTGCCACAACATTCCTCTCCACTGGGACATTCTCCCAGGTCAACACTGGTGAAAACTTCAGCAGTTGAGCTACCATTTGTTCCAGGAAGTACCTATGTCTCATTTACTAACCAGGGTGGCAACCTCTTTGCCTGATGGGCAGTAGGTGAGCAAGTCCAAATTCCTATCTTACCCCTTTTTTCTTGGACCACTCTCGGTACCACTTGTGTTTGTCTGGGTCCCTAAGAAATGGATGCCAGATAAGATTAACAATGCACTGGGCACTGAGCACCAAGTGTTATATGTAAGTGATGAATCACTGGGTTCTACTCCTGAAACCAATGCTACATCGTATGTTAACTAACTTGAATTTAAATAAACAAAAATTTTTTAAAAGATTAACAGTGCAAGAAATTTATTAGAGAAAATGCCTATAAAAGAAAATGGGGAGGCAAATAAAGGAGGCTTCGAAAGCCAAGACTACAATGCAAGTCTGCTCCTGAGTGAAAGAAGGAAGGCAGGAAGAAAGGGAGGAGGGAAGGAAGGAAGTTTGGATGGAAGCATCTTACATCCCAGTGCAGTTCTAAAGCAAGTTAACAGGATCGTTTGGGATTTCTCAGTCACTTGTCAGAGGACTCTGGTATCTCCCCGGAATGGGCCTGTTTTAGTATATCTGCCATGCTCAGTCATTGGCTGGGAGCAGCCCAAGGAAGAAGAACCATGGCACAAACACAGTGATAAATTTCAGAGGGTAGTAGCTGAGGCTTTCAGTCAATTATGCTCACTGCATTCAGAGATCTGAGAAGTGTATCCTCATGGCCACCACATTAATCTTCACGGAGGAGGCAAAATAGGATCAGGGCCTAGGAAATAGGTAGGATTTAGTGAAGCGGTGATGGGCAGAAGATACATTCACTGACCATAGATAGATAGGCGGAGTGTACTATTGTGTTCTAGATAAAATAAATAGGGTACCTTATCTGAAGGACACCTTATCTAAAAGCCTCATTTTAGCAGTGTCTTAGGAAAAAATGTTGGAGAGGTAGGTAAATATAGAATACCTTGATTACCAGGGTAAGAAATTTAGACTGCATCCTATAGGCATTGGGAAGCCATGGACAGTAGATCTACATTTAACCTAACCTCTCAGTAGAACTAAAAACTAATGATCCTTCTGTCCTGTTTTACTTCCTCCTTCCAAAAAAATCCTCTGGCTTCCTCGGTGTAACATACTGCTAGCTTTCTTCCTGTATCATTTGCCACTCATTCTCAGTCTCCTTTGTGCAGTCTCCCATGACTTGAAAGTGGGTGGTTTGCCCAAGTGAGAATATAAATGGAGTAGAGCAGAGGTCTACAGGTAGAATTAATTAGTTATTTCATTAATCAATCTATCCAGGCACATATTTCATGATAATGCTACTCTCAAACCTGAACTCTTTAATGGCTTCTCAATGTTCATACGATAAGACATTCTTTTTTTTTTTTTAATTTTTTTTAACGTTTATTTATTTTTGAGACAGAGAGAGACAGAGCATGAATAGGGGAGGGACAGAGAGAGAGGGAGACACAGAATCGGAAGCAGGCTCCAGGCTCCGAGCCATCAGCCCAGAGCCTGACGCGGGGCTCAAACTCACGGACCACGAGATCATGACCTGAGCTGAAGTCGGACGCTCAACCGACTGAGCCACCCAGGCGCCCCAAGACAAATATTCTTAATATGGCTTGTAAGACCCTGCACAACCTAGACCCTACTGATCGCTCTGACTCATCAAGTACCATCCCCCAATATCTGTTCCAGTCACACTGGTCTTCTGTCAACTCCTCAAAATCACCATCTTTGTCCTTCTGCAGGGTCTTTGCCTTCACTAGGTGGAAGGCTCACCTCATATTTCAGTGTGACACTTGTTACAGAAGCCTTCCCTACTTCTTTACCGAAACCAGATCTTCTGTATATGCCTCAGTACTGTGCTCTTTTTATTTGTAATTATCAAAGTTATCATTTTATATTTATTTGTGTGAATATCTGATTAATGTCAGTGGTGTTAGTCTCTCTAACTATGCTGTAAAGACACATGAGGGCAAGCACTGTGTCTATACTTTTATTCTTTTTTTATCACTTAGGACAACAACTAAAACATATTTAGCATAGTACCATAGACGATGAATTCATGAATGAATGATCAGTAGTTCTTGAGCAGAGGAGGGTGGTGATGTTTGTGCAAAATAGAGTTTCAGATAACTTAATAAGTAAATACTGGTTAAAACGAATTACAGGTTAGAGAGATTTAGATGACAGAGTCTGGTTAGAAGTCAATTATAAGGCAGAGGTAAAGACAGTGTATTAAGGTATAAGCTAAGTTGCTGTATAAAAGAACCCCTAAATACAATGGCTTCAATGAAATAAAAGTGTATTTCTCTCTCATGGATGTCTTCAAAATTTACCTGCAACAGGGACACCCAGCTGGCTCAGTCAGAAGAGGGAGTGACTCTTAACCTCAGGGTTGTGAGTTCAAGCCCCACGTTAGGTGTAGAGATGAAACAAATTACCTGCAACAATATTCACTAGAGTATTATTTAAGTAGTGATAAATTAATAACCTCAATATCCAACAATAGCAGTATATTTAAGTAGATTGTGGCATTGTTATTCAATGGAATAGCCATCACCTCTTAAAAAGGCACATTTGTAGGAGTACCTGGGTGGCTCAGTCAGTTGTATTCTGTGTCTCCCTCTCTCTCTGCCTCTCCCCCACTTGCGCTTTGTCTCTCTCTCTCTCTCTCTCTCTCTCTCAAATAAATAAATCAACTTAAAAAAAAAGTTACATTTGTAAAACAGAGGCTTTCACACTTCTGAGTGCATCGGAATTACCTGAAGGGTCTGTTTAAACACAGCCTACTGAGCTACTGCAGTTTCTGATTCAGTAGGTCTGGGGCAGTGAGCAAGAATTTGCATTGGAGTACCTGGGTGGCTCAGTTGTTAAGCATACAACTCTTGATTTCGGCTCAGGTCATGATCTCATGGTTTGTGGGATGGAGCCCCATGTCGGGATCTGCATTGACAGCAAAGAATTCTCTCTCTCTGCCCACCCCCACTTGTCCTCTCTTTGCTTGGATTTCTCTCTCTCTCTCCCTGCCCCTCCCCCACTTGTGTTCACAAAGCCCTCTCTCTTAAAATAAATAAATATTAAAAAATGAATTTGTATTTACAAGTACTTAGATGATGCTGATTTTGCCAAGGACCACAATTTGAGAACCACTGTTGAAGAAGAAAATTTAATGACATGGAAAAATGCTTATAGCACATTGTCAATTGAAAAAAGATTCCAAAATAAAATTATAGTCATGATCTCATTTTGGTAGAAAAATATATGTATTTATGTACACATCAGTAGAAGTCTCTTAAGACAAACAAATTGCTAACAGGTTTGTTTATAGGTCTCTTTTGTGTTTGTAAATTGTTTGTAGTTAACATTTATAATAAAGTAGTTTGTTGTTTTCACTTTTTTTTATTGTGGTAAAACACACATAACATAATAGTTACCATCTTAACCATTTTTAAGTGTCCAGTTCAGTGGTATTAAGTACATTCACATTGTTGTGCAATCACCACCACCATCCATCCCCAGGACTCTTTTCATCTTGTAAAACTGACACTCTATACCTATTAGATAATAACTCTCTATTATCCCCTCTCCTCATCTCCTGACAACCACTATTATACTTTCAGTCTTTTAAATACCTCATATAAGTGAAATCATAATAATTGTAATAAAGTGATTTGCTGTTGCTTTTAAGAAAAGGAATTGATAAGACTTGTGGGGAGTGGTCAAAGTGGGAACTCCAAGGTTATACGCTTTAGAGAAAGAGAAAGTGAAAAAGACATAGAAAAGAGTAAAGTAAGTTCTGGATATTGGGAAAATGATCATGATTTGGGTTTGGATATATGCATTTTAAGGTCACTGCAGAATATCTAGGTGAAAATGGAAGCAAGAAGTTAGAGACATGAATTTGAAGCTCAGAAGAGATATCAAAGTAGAGATATTGATATAATAGTTATTTAAGAAGAAGGAATAGCTTACGCCATTTAAGTGGATGAGTTGCCAGAGTGAGAGTATGAAATAAGAAGGGCTAATGACTGTGGCCTGAATTCATTCTTTCAACTACTCATTCATTCATTCAAAAATAAATGAACTAATATTTAAAGCTTTCAAAATACAGTCTAATAAGTGAGACAGAGATGTAAATAGCTGATTTCAATTTAGGGGTATCTTAAATATCAAACTGAAATGGGAGGAAATAATCTGCAAATGAGAAAGAGAAAGAGAATACACAGAAATAGGAAAACAGTGCAAAATCACAGAATAATGGAGAATGTTTTCAGAAGGGAGATGTAATATGATAATTTTTTTTTTTTTCAGACAGAGCAGTGAAAGAAAGTAAGGGTTAAGATTTGGTAAATTAGGCTGATATTGTTGAATGCTGCCAATCCTTTATTCCAGGATTGGAACTTAGGGCCCGCAGCTAGGGACAATGAAGCTGAGGACCTCAAACGTTGCAACCATCTTCCTCAGGACCAAGAGACAATAAAACTAGCCCTGCCACCAGCAGCCACCACCCCAACCCTTTCTCTCTTCCCAGTTCACAGAAAAGGAGAGAGGAAATAGAGAGTCAGAGTCCAGCCTTACGGTTGTGGGTTTATGGCAAGAGGCTTTTGGTTCCTCTCACAGGGAAGCCATGCTTTTTCTCTATTCCCAACATCAAGTGAGGCTGGAGTGGAGTTGGGTGGGAAGGGGAAGCTGATTCCTGATTGAACATATTCTTAGGCAGGTGATTCGATCTGAGCAAAGGCAAAGAAACTGAAGAGAGATGTCAAGCAGGGATTGGAGGTGTGCTATGGAATAGTCTAGTCTAAGGTCCCACCATTTTGTCATAGCAAAGATGAGTATTTCCTGTTTGATGGGCCTTAACGAAAGTAACTTGGATTGAACCATTTTGGCAATACCCCACTTAAGGGATCTATCACCACAAAAGGGTCCTAGCTGCAAGAGGCTATGGGATAGAGTGTTGGGAATGGGAACCAAAGAGGCTCTGGAAGTGGCCAAGCCAGAGATAATTCTCCCACATGAGGGTACATGGGAGTGAACATTCAGAAGTAGTCCTAGAAAAAAGCAGATGCATCCCCTAAGAGAGACTCTGAACTTGGATGCCTGCCACTCAGAACTTCAGTTGGTAGTTAACATTAGCCAGACAAGCAGTGGCAACCATTAGTGAGAGATGCAGTCCTTCTCAGTTGAGCAGACAATTGTACAGGTCCACCTGATCATTTGCAGGGCCCAGGGCAAGAGTACCACTGGCAGCCCACATACCATATGTGTACAAATTTACAAGTTATAAATCAAACTAACAAAATTTTAAATAAAATATGTTTCATCCTCCTACTCTGACAAGTATATTTTTCAAAACAACATGAAAGGCCAGGTTTGAATTTAGAATTTTTGAAATCCTCGGAATCTCACTCCAGAATGTGGCAGAATTTGTCTGCCAACCATAAATCCTGGATCACCTCCCTTCTCTTCCTACCTTGACTCCTTCTCATTCTTCAAGGATACTAACTGGCCTCACCTCAACCCAAACATCCAATCTCTATTACCAACTGCTGTCTTTTGACCACTTCTCAGGTCTTGGGCAAATCTCTTTTCCTCTGTGGACGCCTCAACTTGACAGGAAGAAAGGCATTGCCACAACTGCCCTTTCTAGTCTGGGCCTAAGAATGCTACTGCACTTGTCCCTTTTCCTCTTTTTTTTTTTTTTTTTTTAAGTTTATTTATTTTGAGATAGAGACAGAGATAGAGATAGATAGAGAGATAGAGAGAGAGAGACAGAGACAGAGAGAGAATCCCAAGCAGGCTCTGGCTGACTACACAGAGCCCAACATTGGGCTGCATCTCATGGACCATGAGTTCATGACCTAAGCCAGATCAAGAGTCAGGCACTTAACAGGCCGATCCACCCAGGCAACCCCGGAAAGGACATTTTAATGTAACATTTTTGAAAGCAGTGATTGAACAATAAATAAGTCAAACAGTGGGACACTCTGCGGTTTTGAAGAATATAGTTTCAGCAAAGTGGTAGAGAAAGATATCTTACTTCAAGAGTTCGAGAAGGGGTCCCCCAGTGGCTTGGTTGGTTGAACGTCTGACTTTGGCTCAGGTCATGACCTCACAGTTTGTGGGTTTGAGCCCTGTGTCGGGTTCTGTACTGACAGCTCAGAGCCTGGAGTCTGCTTCAGATTCTGTGTCTCCCTCCCTCTCTGCCCCTCCCCTGCTCACCACTCACACTCTGTCTCTCTGTCTCTGTTTCTCCTTCTCTCAAAAGTAAATAAGTATTTTAAAAAGGTTTTTAAAAAAATTTTTTTAACATTTATTCATTTTTGAAAGGCAGAGAGAGACAGAGCGCGAATGGGGGAGGGGCAGAGAGCGAGGGAGACAACAGAAACAGAAGCAGGCTCTAGGCTCTGAGCTGTCAGCACAGAGCCCGACGCGGGGCTTGAACTCATGGATCTTGAGATCATGACCTGAGCCGAAGTCGGCCGCTCAACTGACTGAGCCACCCAGGCACCCCTAAAAAAAAGTTTTTTTAAAAGAGGTCAAGAAATTAATGGTTAATGAAAGAAAGGAAATGAGGTTGAGCTCTATCAAAAGTTTGACAGATTAGAGAGAAAGAGAGAATATGTGAAAGATGGTTTTTGAAGCATATGGCATAGCAAGGCAGAAGGGGGGATATATATATCTATAGCAAGAGGGGTGGCAGGCTGAAGAAGTAAGCCTTGGGAAAACCATTGAAGAAAACTCTGGAATCCAGAAACAGAAGGGAAGAATGAGTGATGGGGAATTATGGAACATTTGATGTAGAGAAGGTCTTGGTTCTCTCCTTAAAATAGAGATAAGGTCCTTTCCTGTCCCTAAGCAGCTCCCTTCCTCATTTCATATTGCAGCAATTTCAAACTTTCAGCACTCACTCAATGTACTTTTTTTCCTACTTTCCCTAATAGTAAAAGAGCAAAATGTTGAACAAATTTAAGACTGAGCCTCCTTTGATCCCCTGCTTGACTCAACCTGCTTGACCAGAGCAGTCTCAGTTGTGCAGTGTTGAGCCCTGGAAAGTAAGTTGACCAGCAACCCTCAGCTAGCACCCCCCGGCGGTATGGAAACAGGTGGGAGTTGTAAAAAGATATACATTGTCCTAAGAGAGATAGAGACCTTAGATAATGGAGAAATAGCCTCCAGGGACAAACGGGCTGTGTTCCAAAAATTCAATTTTAAATTGACTGTTTGGAATGCAGAACACATTTTCCCTTAGAAACAATGCTATGAATAATTGCAGTTATTTTCCCAGGGAAGTCCACACAAGCTTGTTTAACCCATAATGTTGCAGAAATATCTGCTAAGACATTTTGGATTTACATTGAGTGCATCCCTAAATCCTTACCACTCTGAATTATAAATTAGCTATGTACGTAGCTGCCACTTCAACTAGACTGTGAACTCTTTGAGGGCTGGAAACTGTTGAATTATTCATTTTGTGTTCTGAATGCCTGGCATATAACTGACAATAAATGTTGGTTGCATAAATGAATGAACAAATTTAATAGGCATTTGAATAGAGTTGAAAGTGTGCTAGGGAATAAAAACAGTAACATTTAGTGGGTACCTTAATAAGTGTCTGGCACTGTATTAGGCAGATGACCAATAAAGCAAACTGCTTTGTTTGGGCTAGAGGTAGGGAAGATGCTGGAGGCAATTTAATATTTAAGGTATAAAGTGGGTGCTAGACTTGCTTAAAAAATGGTTTTGGATGAAGCAAGTGGATAGATGTACAGATTTGAAAAAAGTCACAGAAAAAATATCAACAGGAGTTGATATGCAAAGGGAAGCAGTTCTTTTCAGGGGCTCTAAGACCAAGGAGGGGAGATGTATGACCACAGCTAAGGAGAAGATAAGATTTGGTAACAGAGAACAGTGGTCAGGGAAAAATGAAAGGACTGGTTTGGATTAGGCCCTGATTTACTTTCCCCTGGTTTATTGCTCTCTGTAAAGAGGTATTTGCTCTGGCCAGTCTCTGAAGATTTGTTGTTAGTTTAGATTAAAGTATTATCACTCTCCCATAGATTGAGGTTGATCAGATTGATTTCTTTCCACAATGACAGTAAGTGCTTCTTAAAATTTGGTAGGGATGGTGTTTTACCTGGGTGGCTGTAATACAATATTATAAACTGGGTGGCTTTAACAGCAACAACACTGCTCACAGTTGTGGACGCTGGAAGTGTGAGATCAGGGTGCCAGCATGGTCACTTGGTGCGTGTTCTCTTCTGGGTTGAAGATGAGGCTGATTTCCCATTTTATCCTCACATAGCAGAGAGACTGAGGGAGCTCTCTGGGGTCTTTTGTAAGGGCACTAATCCCATTCATGAGGGCTCTATTCTCATGACCTAATTGCCCCTCAAAGGCCTTACTTTCTGATACCATCATGTAGGGGCTGGGATTTCAGTACGTGAATTTGGGGAGCAGGTGAGGGCACAAACATTCAGTTCATAAGAGATGAAGATAATACTGAAGGCAGTGGAGTGGAGATACTAGGAGGTCAGGGAGAATGCAACCTGGGAAGGTGAGAGAGGGAACATAACTTCTGGATACTTTTGGTGGAGAAAGAAAAAGGGTGGGGGCAGAGAAAGGGGGGGGGGAAGGGAGGCAAACTATTTCATAATTTTATAAAGAGACTAACCACTCATAAAGTCCCTCTGACTTACTGCCAACCTGATCTTTGTTCTTTGAAAGTATAGCTACAACTACTTATGCATTTCCTTCATTGTCCTCAAAGTGCTTAAGTACAATCAATAAATACTTGTTGATTGATTATTCTGAGTATTTCAAATCAATCCACACTTCTGGTTTTATTAAGGATCTTAGAATCGACATTGATCAAGCTGAGATAAGAACTGTCTCTAAATTTATAAGACATTTTGTGTATCTCCCTAAGGAAAGGCAAACACTTGTCCATGCCTATTTTGCATCTTACACTGTACTGGGGAGTTTACTTACATTACTGCATTTCTAGTAATTTATCATTGTTTTAACAATTACCGAGTACTCATTATATGTCAAGCCCTATGCTAGGCAATGATGATAAAAGGCAAAGAGGGAGAAACTCTGACTTTCTAGTAGTTATAGTATGATAGCGAGAAGGCAGGGTAAAGCCAACAACTGCCATGTAGTTTGAGAAGTGCAATAAAAGCAGCAAGGAGTTGGCAACAATGGAGGATGGAAAAGGTGAGCTTTAACTTAAAATAGGTAGGAAATACAGACAATAAGAAGGAAACAAGTATTTGTTGTTTGTCTGAAATGAGTATTTAGCTGGGTGCCAAGAGGAGCCTGAGGAGACATGACTACATGTCATGTGATATCCTGGAGGGATCCTGGATCAGAAAAAGGACATTTAGGAAAAAACTGAAGAAACGTGAATAAAATATGGATTTTGTTTAATAATAATGTATTACTATTGGTTAATTGATTGTGACAAATATACCATACTAATGTAAGATGTTAATAATAGGGGAAATGGAATATATGAGAACTGTCTGTACTATCTGTACAATTCTGAAAATTAAAAACTGTTCTCAAGTAAAAAGCTTATTAAATTTTTTTAAACTGGTATCTTGTATTCCTTAGATCTAGCAACCCTAACATTGTTACTGCCACATAATAAACATAAAATATGAAAAAATTATATTCAATTGATAACTTGAGATTTGAGTTACATTATATATGATTTCTCCTAAATATTTGATCCAAACACTTCATTTTCTATAAATAGTTCATTTATTTTATTTTTAGGCAAGCCTCCAGCAACCAAATAGTTAAACCAGGTACTATATTTCAATGAGATGCTTTGCCTCTCAGTGCCATAAACTATCACCAGTTGTAAGCAATTTCAGACCCTAAAAAAACTGGTTTAAGTCCCCCCCCACACACACAAACCATCAATAAAATTAATTTTAATTTGGGTTGTGCACATCTCAAGTGATTAAAAAAAATCCAGTTATGAGAAAATCAGCAAGGTTAAGGGCCTGCAAGTAATCACTTGATAATTTATGTTGTCTGAATGGAAAACAGTACTGATTATTTTACTCTCCATGTTGCTCCTCTGGAGGAAAACAACCTGTGGTTTGTGGAAGAAGTTAGAGTCTGAAATAAAAATAGAAATGTATAATGTAACAGTTTTACTTGAAGGTGAGCTTAGAAAACATCACTTATCAACCAACCAACCCAAGGAAGATGGGGCTTTTAAACAAGAGAATGAATTTGAGAACACCTGTCGGTTTCCAGATACAAGATGACCAAACATACTTTGCACAGCTTTAATTTCTGCTTGCTACCTAACAAAATTAGAAGTTAGATTCTTATTAATATGTAAGTGCAGATAACATACTAAAATAAAACTGTCTTCAAGTGGCACTAGAAATTATCGGAAGTTATATGGCTTCTCAATTTCTACTTTAAGTACCAAGTCCCTAAAACTATTTGTGCCCCAAAAGGTATGTCATAAATTTCGCTTTGCAAGCGTGTGTGCACGCACATTTATTTTGTGCAAAAAACTATGCTGAAGAGCTTTGGTGTTATCCAGAGATAAAAAATGGTTCCTGTGCGGTTTTGTACTTTTTGAGGAGAGGGGAATCCGACATTAAGTTAAGCTTTTATTTATATGTGTCCTGGTCTCCTGCAGAAACAACAGGCAAAAGCTTGTTTTAAAACAAACCCAATACTTTCAAGGACTTGGGTCTGTTCTGAAGCAGGACGTGGCTTCCTGAAGAGATCTATTCACAAAGAAGGGTTAGGTCGGCTAAAGGAGCCAAAAGAGGGGTTCGTTTTGTTTTGGAACCGGACAGTGTTTCCGTAGGAGCTCGGTGAGGTACTGATCGGCGCCCCCGGAAGATCGGGCCGCTAGCGTCCGTCCGACTCCCAAGACCATAGGCCGCGGGAAGAGCCCTGCTCTGATGGACAGGAGAGGGGAGGTGGGTCCGAGCCCCAACGCTTACAGACCGCCGGTCGGGGTCTTAGTGACCTCAGGCTGCCATCGACGCAGGACGAGACCCTAACCTAGCGAATGTCGCTTGCACGCCGGCTGGGCGCGCAGCCACGCAGATTGCTGCGGGCTTACGCTACTCCGGGAGCGCAAACAGACGCCGGCAGCGCCCTTTCCGGCTAGGGCAGGCGCGGTTCTAGGAGAAAGGCCGCGAGGGCGGGGCTTGGGGCAGTGTGGAACTATTTCCTCACACACTGGTCAGTCAGGGCGAGGAGAGGCTGTCAGGGCGGAGCGCCACATGGCGCGACCAAGGCCAGCCTCATCGTTGGCGGGCACCGAGGAAGCAATGTAGTGCGAGAAGCCTACAGTCCACGCCGTGGAAAGATGGGTCAACCAACGAATGTTTCACCCCAGCCCACACGCCTAAGAGGGAATTTGAGAGCGCTTGGGGGAGGGGCGGAGAGAACAGGCGGCTTGCAGAGGGCATGCTCAGTTCTAAGAGCCGTAAGTGGAGAGCCAGGCATGCGCAGTGAGGCGAGGGTGGATTGGCAGCCGGGAGGGGCTGGCGTGAGCTGGCTGCTGTGTTTATCCGGTTTTCTGGGTGGGCGGTCAAAGCGCACGCGTAAGGGCGAAAGGCAGCGGAGCTGGGTAGTGGAATGCGCATGCGCGGAGCGAGCCGGTAGCTCTGGGAGGGTGTGGAGGGGGCTCTTAGAGGAGAAGCAGGGGAAAAGGGAAGCGAAGGGAAAGGGAAGGGCGGGGGGAGGGGTGAGAGTGTGTTCTGCGCATGCGTGCGGGCGCTAGCGACGACGGCGGCGGGGGAGTCTCGGGGATGACAGTGGCTTTGCCCGTTGGGGTAACGGTCGTCGTCGCCGGCAGGGCCTGAGGCGCCGCACAGCCCGCGGGATTCATTAAGGCCGCAGCAGCCTGGGCCCTACCGAGTTAGAGTGGCGCGTGGAGTCAGGGTGAGGGCGGCGAGGCACGGGGGGAGGGGCCTGCGGCGGGGCCTTGCCGTGTGCTCTGGGCGGCGGCGGGGCCTGGCGGTGTGAGCGCTCGCCTTAGTTGCGGCCGGGCGGGAGCCGTGGGCGGCGGCGGCCGTCGTGCTTGGCGGCGGAGGTCTCCGTGTGCGCGGCGCGGAGAAGATGGCTGGGCAGTGAGGGGGCGGCGCTTGCGCCTGGTGACCTCGGAGTGAGCGACTGAGGAGCAAGGGGCGCCGCCGCGGCCCGGCCGGGCCTGCTCCCCGCCCCCTCCCGCTGCCGCCGCCGCCGGCCTCTCCGGCCCGCGCACTTCCTCTCCGGCCCTCCCCTAGCGGGTGGGGGACTCTCCTGCCCGCTTCGCCACCTCAGGGAACCGCGGGGCTGTAACCGCCGGGGCGGAGAGCCAGGCGCAGTCCGGCCCCGCGTCCGATATGGAGAGCGCGGCGGCGGCCTCCGCCAGCCGCAACTGCAACGTTCGCCGCCGCCGCGGCTTGGTGCACTAGATTGAGGAAGCCGACGCCCGAGCCGTCCTTTTTGCGGTCGCCCCTACCTCTGCGTCGTGCGCTGTGATGGAGTAAGGACCCTGCAGCGCGTGAGAAGCGTGCCCGCTCCTCGGACCGGGCCGGGGCCTGCTCCCGCGCCCGCTCAGCTCGCCCTGAGGAGGTGCCTCCGTGTCCGGAGATGCAGCGAAGGCCGCCCGCCGAGCCGCGGGGCTAGACTGAGCGCCGAGTCCTGACCCGAGCGCCGAAGCTGCTGCATTCTTCGTTCGCCCCGAGGCTGACTGGAACAAACTCGAACGCTGGTTTCCCTTGCTTTCTCTCTCTCTCTCTCTCCTTTTTTTTTTTTTTTTTTTTCGTCTGCAAGTCTCAGGGACGGAGGAGGGGCGCCAAGGCCCCATGTGTGGGAGTACTGCTTCAGCTCCACAAACTTGCGCGGATTTTGGTTACTACTTTGGCCAGTGGTTCTTCTCTGATTTCCTCCGAATTGTTGCAAATTCGCCATTGTTCCCTGGCTGCTTACAAAGTTGGATCCGGAATTTTTTTTCAACCGGGAGCCATCGGTGTCGAAGTGTCTGCAATGAACCCCGTGAATGCTACTGCTCTCTACATTTCCGCGAGCCGCCTAGTGCTCAACTACGACCCCGGAGACCCCAAGGCGTTTACAGAGATTAACAGGCTCTTGCCTTACTTCCGACAGTCCCTCTCTTGCTGTGTTTGCGGTGAGACGCTTTTTATTGTTCCCTTTCAGTGCTTGTTTTAGAAAACCTGGGCAGTGGTAGCAAGAACGGTTTGGTGGCATGGTGGTTTGTACTAAGCTTTTGTTATTTGTGCATTAGCGTATGGTCATTAGTTTTCAAACTCTTCAAAGGATTTTTGCCCGACTTTTCAGAAAGACAGCCCTTCTAAACTGTTTTGTACGGCGGCCTTAAGGTTCAGAACTGTTTAATTCGTCTCGGGTCAATTCCTTGCCATTTCTGGTGATGATATAAATGAGTTGAAGTATGTTTGCATATTGCTGCCTTTTTTAAACATTTGATACAAGAGCTGACAATACCTACCTTGGTTAAACGTGGTTAAGCCTGGTTAAAACATGTACATGTGGCGTGTTTGCATTTCCCCAAACTGGTGTTATGTGTGGGTGGTGGTATAATCTGATGCACCCACAGCCTGTGAACTCGGTGCAGAACTTTCCCCCGTGTTCTTCAACAAAT
Source organism: Herpailurus yagouaroundi (assembly GCF_014898765.1). Classification (NCBI taxonomy): domain Eukaryota; kingdom Metazoa; phylum Chordata; class Mammalia; order Carnivora; family Felidae; genus Herpailurus; species Herpailurus yagouaroundi. Next base: position 32,075,164 of record NW_024412400.1, on the reverse strand, counting down.
GCTTTGACAGTTTGACGGTAAGCAGTGAGCCAAGGAAGACTGATAGTACTCTTTAGCTGGTGGGATTTTTACAGGAGTGTTTCTGTTTTGTGGTTTTAATACGTTGTGGACTGGTAGACCGTTATTTTAGGTACACCCCCCCCGAAAATATTATTTTGTGCTGGGTAGGATATTTTCAAGTTATTTTTGAGAGATGAAGATACGCTAAGTTGTTTAATAAATCGAAATGTCTCAAAAGCACTGATAATTTGGATTAATTTTGCACCTATGATAGTTGTTTTTCATAAAACCTGGACTAAAAACATTAATACAAGGGAAATGGCAACTATCAAAGAGGAAAAAAAAAGAAGCAGTACTATATTCCATTTCATATTCTGCCCCAAATTTTGAGGTTTTGCTGATCCACTCATTTAGTCAGAACTTGATTAAGCATTTCAGCCTTTCACTTTATATTAAATAAATTTTGTAGCTATGGTATCAGAAAGAGGACATGGTATTCATTTGAGAATTCTTAAGGATTTTCTGAATAGCTCTGGGGCATGGGGCAAGGCACTGAAGGGGATGCAGAGGAGGTGAAGATTGTGTTTTTTGCACCCCAGGTACTTAATCTCATAAACATTTAAGTAACTGTTAGAATGTGATTAAGTGCTACTGTGACTGGTAACAGACACTTAACACCTTTATAGGGAAGCGTTTGCCCTGGGCAAATCACCACTGCCTTGGGCCTCAGTTTCTTAACGTGTAAAATAAGAGCTTTGGGCTAGATTCCAAGTTTCAACTTAAATTTTATAAATAAGAATTTGTTTGGTTTCAGTGTACTCCCCCACTCCACTTCCACTTTCTATGGAGTGCTTCTTTTTATGTCTTAACAGCTTTTGATAGTTTTTGAACTGAGAAGATAGAGCTGCTATAACTTCCTTTTCTTTTGCGGGGTTCGCTACTCTTGTATGGGAAAGAGGGCAAAGGGTAGCCCACCCTGGCCTGTTAGAACAGCAATAGAGAGTGATATCATTATCCAGGTAACACTTAAAGATCTGGTAGGTCTCCTTTTTATTAGGGGGATGGGACTTAACCCTCTAATTTAAGGGGGAAGTGGTAGTTTTGAATCGAGTAGGTGTTTGGAATTTTAATTTCTTATCAGTTGCTTCAGGATAGTTGTGGTCTAAATGAACATTTTTCCAAATTCTAGCTTGGATTTTAAAACATGAAATTAAAGATAAAGCTACTTTAAAAAAATCCAATTGCAGCTTTATTTTTCTTTTAAGCTAGTCTTGTCAATACGAGGGGGATTTTTTGGTCATTATTTCTTTCTGTTCAAGCTTTCCTATGGAAAAGATTTGTGGGTTCTATTTTTTCCCCAGTTATATTGAGTAGCTGCCATAAATTTCAGCAATCTGGGTGTGTAGGTTCAGCCTGCCTTCTCTGACCCCCCTCCCCCCCATAAGTCTCTAGTTGTCAGGAGATAGGAAGAAGAAAATTGGTTATTTGAATTCAGATCCAGCATTTAATCATCTTGTATCAGGTGCTGTCCTAGATTCCTTTTCTTAGCTGAAAAGCATAAATTCATTCAAGTTAATAGGCCATGTGTATTATTTCATGAAGATAACAAATACGTAAAAGTTTAATTATATCCTGGTGCTGTAAATAGGGAGTTTCACCAGGTTGTCTGAAGTCTGACCTAGTCCTACCTTTTCAGCCTTACATTTAACTGCTCTCTTACATAATTTCTGTGCTTCAGCCAGGCTGTTTTTCTTTTTCTAAACATAAATGCCCTATGTCTTCCTCCTCTTTACCCCGCTTTTGTTCTCTGAAGTTTCTTCTGCCTAAAATACACTTTTTTTTCCTCTGTGGTCTAACTCCTCAATTTCCTCCCTCTTCACTGAATTCTTCCTTGCTCACTGCAAGCAAAAAGTCGTTTGTCCTTTGAACCTCTGTAACCCTTTGTTCCAGTCATAAGCACTTAGAACTCTTCCAGTGCAGTTTTTGTATCTAATTCTTCTGATATCTCAGGGAAAAATATTTTTGTACATTTTTGTGTTTCACCTGCCTCATCCACTCTCTCCTATCCAGGCACTTGTGTTTATGACAGATTCGGGAACAAAATGAGAGTCCTACAAACTTTGCAGTTAGGTTCATATCTTAGCTCTTCTACTTACTGTGTGGGGAAGTCTCTAACTTTGTGGCTCAGTTTCCTTTATGAAAGGGGATAGTTACACCTTCAAGTTTTTCCCCCAAATTTGTATTATACATGGGTTTATTTATTTTTTTTTTTTTCAACGTTTTTTATTTTTATTTTTGGGACAGAGAGAGACAGAGCATGAACGGGGGAGGGGCAGAGAGAGAGGGAGACACAGAATCGGAAACAGGCTCCAGGCTCTGAGCCATCAGCCCAGAGCCCGACGCGGGGCTCGAACTCACGGACCGCGAGATCGTGACCTGACTGAAGTCGGACGCTTAACCGACTGCGCCACCCAGGCGCCCCTACATGGGTTTATTTTTAAGTGGAGAAAAACTTTTTGAACCCATGAGAACAAGCCTATGGACTTGTTGTCTGGCACGTATTATAAGCTTAGTATTCCACCCTTGTACACAACTAGAGAAAGGTAGGAGGAGGTGAGGGAAGAGACCGTATTGTCAGGTCAGTTATTGTCAAACCTAGATTATTCACTGAAACTACAAGTTTTGTTATTGTGGTACTTTGAAATGTTAATTAGCTGATTATCACGATTTGTTTTTCAGTTCTTTTGTGTATTTAAACTGTCTGAAGGCTTCTAGTGAATGGGATAGCAGTGCTCCAGAGAATTACTGTACTTTCTAGGCCAAAGAAACAGTGACCAAGACAGTATTACTGTGGATGCTATTTTTGTGTCTCTTCTTTCCCCTTGTTCTACAATGTTGGACTTGGCTTTATCATTTATCAGAAAGTAGAATTTCTTTTGCTGGCATGAGATTTGATAAATTCTGCCCTAGGGATTTTAAGTTTTTCATTAAACTTGTAAGTCCACAAATGATACAAGGTTGGTATATAGAATCAAATCCTCTTAGAATTGGAAGGACACAGTAAGTAGAAAAATATTAGTCCGAGATATTTGGAGTCCTGTAAATAATCATGTTTGAATCTCTACTCACTCACATGGATAGTTTGGTGTTTTAGAGTCTAGAAACAAGGTGGTTTTGGCTTTGGATTTATTGAAATTGTGAAACCTTTTGGGCATCCAGGTTCTCATTTATAAAATGGAAGGGGGCTATAGATTAGTGTTTCCCACTGACATAGGGTTACTTATGCTGACCAGGTTTTTGTTTTGAGTGTTAAAGACTTAAAACCTTATCATCTTTTACAATTGCTATTCTTATTTTCCACTAGAAAGGAGATAGTTCCCTGAGGGTGAGCACCTTGCTTCTATTCAGTTTAACAGCATTGCACCTGAGAGTTACTGGCTCAACACGTTTTTGTTGAATGGATGAAATTAGCATTCAAAAGAAAGTTTCAGAGTAGGGGAGATGTGGTCTCAGAATAAAGTATATGCCTTAAAATTAAGTAGATTAGTTTTATGAAAAACTACTTTTAATTTTCCTTACTATTCTCCTTTGCCATTGTTTGTGGACCCACATTATAATTACTGTAGTAGATGATCCCAAGAATATTTTTCAGTTACAGAATTGTCTTCTTTTACCAGAAATACTTTTTGGCTGAGCATACAATTTATAATTAGCAAGAATCTTCTACAGTGAAATTTGAACATACAGCTTGGAGTGATTTTTTTTTTTTAATGTTTACTTATTTATCTTGGGGGAGAGAGATTTATTTTGAGTGGAGCCGGGGAGGGGGAGAGAGAAAGGGGGAGAGAGCATCCCAAGCAGCCTCCGTGCTGTCAATGTGGAGCCCCACGAGGGACTTGATCCCATGAACTGTGAGATAATGACCTAAACTGAAATTAAGAGTTGGATGCTTAACTGACTGAATCACTCGGGTGCCTCCAGAGTGACTTATTTTAAGCTATTTATATTTTATTTTTAAGCTGCTTATCTCTTAGGTGGAAGCTAAATTAAAAGGCCATTTGAATAATTATACATAGATCTTATGCTGTTTTATATTTACATATTTTCAAGCATTAGTTCTTTGATACGTAAGAATTTATTTTTATTGTACTTAAAGTCAGCGTAATTAAAATTTTTGATTGTAATGAATGTGTAAAGTTTATCATCTTAATCATTTTAAAATGTACAGTTCTATAACACTAAGTAAATTTATGTTGTTGTGAAACAGAATTCCAGAACTTTTTCATCTTGCAAATCTGAAACTCTGTATTCATCAACTAACTACCCCCCTCTGCAGCCCCTGGTAACCACCGTTCTACTTTTTGTCTCTCTGAATTTGGCTACTCTAGGTACTTTATATTAATGGAATCATAAGGTATTTGTCTTTTTGTGATTGACTAATATAATGTCCTGAAGTTTCATCCATCATACAGCATGTGTAATGATTTTCCTTTTTTTAATTAAAAAAAAAAAAATTTTTTTTTTACGTTTATTTATTTTTGAGAGGCAGATCATGAATGGGAGAGGGGCAGAGAGAGAGGAAGACACAGAATCTGAAGCAGGCTCCAGTCTCTGAGCTGTCAGCATAGAGCCTGATGTGGGGCTCGAACCCACAAACAATGAGATCCTGACCTGAGCCGACGTTAGACGCCTAACCGACTGAGCCACCCAAGTGCCCCTAATTTTTTTATGTTTGTTTGTTTGTTTATTTAATGTTTGTTTTTGAGAGAGAGAGAGAGAGAGAGAGAGAGAGAGAGAGAGAGAGAGAATGAACGGGGGTGGGGCAGAGAGGGAGGGAGACACAGAATCCGAAGCAGGCTCTAGGCTCTGAGCTGTCAGCACAGAGCCCGACTTGGGGCTCAAACTCACAGACTGCGAAATCATGACCTGAGCTGAAGTCGGACGCTCAACCGACTGAGCCATCCATGCGCCCCTGTTTATTTATTTTTGAGAGAGAGACACACACGAGAGTGCGAATGGGGGAGGGTTGGAGAGAGAGGGAGACACAGAATCTGAAGCAGACTCCAGGCTGTGAGCTGTCAGCACAGAGCTGGATACTGGGCTTGAACTCATGAATGGTTCAGAGATCAGAATGAGATCAGACTTGAGCTGAAGTCTGATGCTTAACTGACTGAGCCATCCAGGCGCTCCAAGGATTTTCCTTTTTTTAAGGCTGACTAATGTTCCATTGTATGTGTATACCACAGTTGTTTATCCATTCATCAGTCAATGGACTTTTGGGTTGTTCCACTTTTTGGCTCTTGTGAATATGTTGCTGTGAACATGGGTGTGCAAACAACTCTCAAGACCCTGCTTTCAGTTCTTTTGGGTATATACCCAGACATGGGATGGTTGGATTGTGTATATAGTATTTCCATTTTAATATTTTTGAGGAACCTCCTGTTTTCCATAGTTGTTGCATCATTTTACAATCCCACCAATAGTACATGGGTTCCAATTTCTCCATATCCTTGCCAGCGCTTTGTAAAAAAACAAATTTAAATTTATTACAGAGAGAGAGAGAGAGAGAGAGAGAGAGAGAGAGACAACACAGGTGGGGGGAGGGGCAGAGAGAGAGCATGAGACACTGACTGAGCCACCCAGGCACGCCCACTTTTTTTTTTTTTATAGTAGCCATTCTAATGGGCATGAGGTGATATCGTGGTGGTTTTGATTTCCATTTTTCTAGTGATGTTGATTATCCTTTGATATGCTTGTGGGCCATTAGTGTTATTTTTGGAAAATCACTATCATTTTTTATCTTGAAAAGATAACTCATTACATGTTTATTAATTACCTGTTCAAAGTGCTGGAATAGTAAGATGAATAAGACACATCGTTATTACCCATGTTACTCATTGTTACGGAGAAGACAGATGAGTAGACCAACAATTACTGCCGAAGTGTTGTGCTAGAGTCACTTATGCCAAAATCTCAAGCATCATAATAGAACATTTGTAAGTTAGCTTTTGTTGCATGTGTAAAAGTTTCAGAAATTAATCACAAGTGAATTTTTCCCTCCATGTAGCTTGTTTTTTGAATACCTGTTTGGGTCAGAGTTTAAACATACCTGATTGGTGTTAAGCAGAATGTGGTTTACCAGTTTTTTTTTTCTTGGGACTTAAGTTCTTTATGGAGCATTTATTTGGTAGGTTGATAAGGAAGAACAATATTTACTAATTTGTCTTGGCAGATAGATATACTTTTATTCCAGATATATTTATTTAACTGTTTTCTTTTTCTAATAAAAATCTCCTTTCTATAGTTTTGCCTTTTGGTATTTTAAAAACTAGTTCATTTATTCATTCCTACTTAGGTATGTTTATGCAAAATGAAATTGCCTTGGGGAAAGGACTTCTGAGTCCTTCTAAGTGTGTTCCAGATGCTGAAAGAGATGAAAAGAGGTTTGATCCACAGTTCATTGTCGTATGACATAACCACCTGAAGTGTTAATAAATACTAGTTTAAATAATGGTTCAAGACAAGCAGTACAGTACTGTAGAATTAGGCAGTAGAAATTATTTCAGTTTGGTGAGATCTAGAAAGTATGGAGCCTGAGATGGGCCAAGAAGAATGGTGAAATTGGTGGACATTTTCAGCAAGGTTAGAGGGAGAGAACAGTTGACTGCAGAAAGTCAAGTTTATCTGTAGTTGGAATTCTTTTAAAAAAATTTTTTTTTCTTCAATGTTTATTTATTTGTGGGACAGAGAGAGACAGAGCATGAACGGGGGAGGGGCAGAGAGAGAGGGAGACACAGAATCGGAAACAGGCTCCTGAGCCATCAGCCCAGAGCCTGACGCGGGGCTCGAACCCACGGACCGCGAGATCGTGACCTGGCTGAAGTCGGACGCTTAACTGACTGGGCCACCCAGGCGCCCCTGTAGTTGGAATTCTTGTAGGAGAGACCTTGCCCTGTTTGTTGAGACTCCGGGGTCTTTGTTTGATGAGCCCTGATACCCCCCAAAATATGCTCTGTGGGCCACCTAAATCAAATCACCTAAAGGGCTCCATAAAATCCAGATTGCAACTTATCATATCAGACTAATTGAATTGGAACTCTGTGAGTAGGTTCTTGTAATATGTGTTTTACCTTTACCATCTTGATATGGGGAGGGGGTTTTGCAAATCACTATTGTAAGCATTTGAGAAACAGCATTTATTTTAAAAAAAAATTTTTTTTTCAACGTTTATTTATTTTTGGGACAGAGAGAGACAGAGCATGAACGGGGGAGGGGCAGAGAGAGAGGGAGACACAGAATCGGAAACAGGCTCCAGGCTCCGAGCCATCAGCCCAGAGCCCGACGCGGGGCTCGAACTCACGGACCGCGAGATCGTGACCTGGCTGAAGTCGGACGCTTAACCGACTGCGCCACCCAGGCGCCCCGAGAAACAGCATTTAAAAAAAAAATGTTTTTTTAATGTTTATTTTTGAGAGAGAGAGACAGGGTGTGAGCAGGGGAAGGGAAGAGAGAGACATGGGATCCGAAGCAGGCTCCAGGCTCTGAGCTGTCAGGACAGAGCCCGACGTGGGGCTCGAACCCACAGACCGTGAGATGATGACCTGAGCTAAGTCAGACACTTAACTGACTGAGCCACCCAGGTGCCTGTGAGATGGCATTTTAAAAAAGAGTGTTGTGTTTGAAATTCTGTTTTGGGATGGGTGCCTGGGTGGCTCAGTCCGTAAAGCGTCAGACCTCAGCTCAGGTCATGATTTTGAGGGTCACAGGTTTGAGCCCTGCGTGGGGCTCTGTGCTGACAGCTCAGAGCCTGGATCCTGCTTCAGATCCTGTGTCTCCCTCTCTCTCTGCCCCTGCCCCACTAGCACTCTGTCTCCCTCAAAAATCAACAAACAATAAAAAAAATTCTTTTAGGAAAGATTAATTTGGGGGTAGAATACGGTATTGATTATTAGAGTATGGTGAAACTTTCAATTACGAAGGATAACAGATGTATTTGTATTAGATAGAAGCCTGAATAGTGGTGGGAGTGGAAAAGGAACAACATCAGATAATTATGGCTATGGTTATCATAACATTTGAATTCTTTTTTCTGTATGTATTAGACTTTGCTATGGTTAGGCGTATTTTACTGTGAATAGATGAAATGAGTACATTTTCCACCCTCAAATTTACAATGTTTTAGCACAGTGCTTTCACATAACACCTGATAAAATGCCCTGAATTGTATTGAAGAACTGACAAAATCTGGCAGTTTAATACAGATGGCTTGGGAAAGATTAAAGGAGGCAAAGGTAGCTTAGATATCAGAAGTGAAGTCAGGAAGGACATTGATTTTGGAAGGACATGAAGTATTTAGATAGGCTGGTTTGGAATAATATAAAGACAACCTAATAAAATATTCTTCAGGGATTTAGCAGTTTGATACAGGATTTTGGTCAGGTGTTCGGGAGAGGTTGCAGGTAGGATAGGAATTAGAGTGGATTAGGTGTGGGCCTGAGAAGGATGAGACATTGTTGAATAATATGATGGTCCCTGGGGATTGGGGTTATAAAGAAGTATTGGAAATTAGGAAAGGATAGAAATACAATGTATTTGTTTTATAATCTTTTTATTTTGTGCCCTTTTTTGTTGATTTTTGTCTGTTCAGAATTTTTAATTTAATTTTTTTTTTGTAAATTTACATCCAAATTAGCATATAGTGCAATAATGATTTCAGGAGTAGATTCCTTAATGCCCCTTACCCATTTAGCCCATCCCCCCTCCCACAACCCCTCCAGTAACCCTCTGTTCTCCATATTTAAGAGTCTCTTATGTTTTGTCCCCCTCCCTGTTTTTATGTTATTTTTTTTGGAAACGTTGATTTTGAAAATAGTTTTATATGTTTGATACAGTAAAACAGTCAACATACCTTCTGAGATTTGAGGTTTTGGTTGTCATTTTCAGATTAATTATAACATCCTGTCCTTTTTTTGCATTCCTTGTTTTCTTTGTGCTTGCATAGCATGACTTTAATAATTGGCTAATGCCTTATTATACTGGCTTCTCTCAGAGTCCACTTGGCTACTTTTATATATGATTAATTGGAGGTTTTGTGAGTTTTGATGTACTTTCTAAATTTTATCTTTTATTTTAAAAAGTGATATTTCTGGGGCGCCTGGGTGGCGCAGTTGGTTAAGCGTCCGACTTCAGCCAGGTCACGATCTCGCGGTCCGTGAGTTCGAGCCCCGCATCAGGCTCTGGGCTGATGGCTCAGAGCCTGGAGCCTGTTTCCGATTCTGTGTCTCCCTCTCTCTGCCCCTCCCCCGTTCATGCTCTGTCTCTCTCTGTCCCAAAAATAAATAAACGTTGAAAAAAAAAAATTAAAAAAAAAAAGTGATATTTCAAAATTTTATTCTAGTTTCTCATTTTCCCGTGTCCAACTGTCACCTTTGACTTTTCTCTTTTAAAGATTAATATTTTGTTCCCTTATCAGGAAATTAATTTAGATAAAATTTTACATTAATTCCTGTATACCTTATCTTTCATTTGCTCTCAGTCCATAATATTTCAGCAGAATTATTTTCATTCATTGCCTTTCTACTCCAGATACTTTGAATTTTTGAAGTTAGAATATCTGGTTTTCTCAAGTTTTTGTCTTTTATTTTTATTTTATTTTTTACCGCTTACTCGTTTTTGAGAGACAGAGTGCAAGTGGCAGAGAGAGAGGGAGACACAGAATCTGAAGCAAGATCCAGGCTCTGAGCTGTCCTCACAGAGCCTGATGCAGGGCTCATGAGATCATGACCTGAGCCAAAGTCAGATGCTTAACCAACTGAGCCACCCAGGCGCCCCTCAGTTGTTTTAATATAATTTTCTAGCTTTTGTGTTTCGTGTTGCTGACTTTAGCTGTCAGCCTTTGTTCATTTTCTTTATTAAAACACACAGAAAATGTGCACTTAAAATGATGTCTGGTCTCAAATTTGGAAATAATATTTTCTGGCAAAGCTTAGTGGTTTTGAAATTTTTTGTATAACCATTAAAGGCATACATAAAGTATGGGTGGGTGGTCTAGTGTATAACCTAGTCAATCTTGCTAAATGCTGTTCCTTTGAAATGTAAATGTCTACTTGAAGTGAAATTTGGGACTCTGGCCAGATATAATATAGAAGTCTAGGATTAGAAGGGAGCATTCCAATTCAGGCATCCTTGTGATTTCTGAATACCCTTTACAGTTAATCACTTGGTTGTCTGGCCTGTGACTGAACATATTCAGGGTATGACATATGATGTCCTACTCATCAGAAGCTGTGGGCTGTCTGAGGGATCCCTTTATGGTGTCATTGAGCTTACCAGCTCAATTTTTACATCGGTCACACAAGGAAGATATTACTAGGTTGTTCTTCATGATGACAATTTACAAAGCTTTAGGCAGAAAGGACCACAAATCATACAGCCATTTTTTCACATCAAATAATCTTTTATGTAATATTCTTGAAAGTTCATCCAAGGCTTTTCTTGAATATCTCTAGGGTAGGGAGCTGAATTAAATTCTGTTCTACGAAATAACTATATCATTGACAACTTTTAAAAAGAACTTTCTTTTTAGAAAGTTCTTCTTTCCATTTTCCCAAGCCTCCTTTTTTAATTGTTTCCCACTGATTTTTTTTGTTCTCTGGAACAATTCAGGAAGTCTTTGATAAAATTTTGACCTTCAACTGTTTGGAAGATGGTTTTGTTTTGTTTTGTTTTTGAGAAGAGTGCAATTGGGGGAGGAGTAGGAGAGAGAGAATCCCAAGCAGACTCCATACTAATGTGGGGCTCGAACTCACCGTGAGATCATGACCTGAGCGGAAATCAAGAGTCAGATGCTTAACTGACTGAAGACAGTTTTCATGTTTTTCCTGAGAAGTTAAAGCATCACTAAATTACCTGTCCTGGAAGCATCCTGGTTTCTGTTTCCTCTGAAAGTATGAATTTTAGTGTCCATGCCCATAGTATTTTGGAGGTGGTTAGATGGCATTATCTACTTTGACAATTTGGACAAATTATTTAATTTCTTTCTCATTTGTAAGATGAAGTTGTTGGGCGAATTATTTAATTTCTCTTTTTCATTTGTAAGATGAAGTTGTTGGAGTAGAGCAGAGATTTGGTTGTGAACTTGGCTCCCAGACATTTTTTAGCTTGGCTAAAAATTTATAGAGTTGGTGGCCAACGTTTTAAAATCTAGAGTTCACTTAAAACCCCAAATTTTAGGTATCTCCTGGAAAATTGTAAAGTCTGGCAGCAGTGGATACCTTGTGGCATGGCATCACTGACTGTAGTTGAGAGGGGGTTTGTCTTGGGGGTTGGAGGTTTGCCCTCTCCAGTTTACCCTTGGTCTCACCTAACCTTTGTTGCATTTATTTTTTTTTAACTTTGCATGCTTGTCGCTATAGGCATTAGGATTCTTAATCCTCAGGAATGGAGGATTTTGTAAGGTCTATTGTGCCCTAGATACTATCTTGAGCCATCGAATTCTGATGTTGTGATCTTGAATTATTTTGTGAAACCTTAACCTGGATCAGAATCAAGACTGCTTTATCTTATGCAGTCAGAGGACATTTGTTGGTTCATAGTATTTCAGAACAATTAAGACATTTTCACAAGTTGGTTATAGTGTTGTCCATATCTTCTCTATCCTTACTGATTTGTATTTTGTCCGTTTTTGAGAGGTGTTGGAAATCTCTATAATTATGGATTTGTCAGTTTGGAGTTTCATAAGTTTTTGCTTCATGTATTTTGAAACTTTGTTTTTAGGTACATAAAACAACTTTGAATATGTGGAACATGGTTATATAATTTTTAATACTCTGTTTTTATTAATTCTGTCACCTGTTACTTCTAGGTTTGCTGTTTATTGATTTTTCTGTTCATTATGGGTCATATTTTCCTACTTTTTTGCGTGCCCAGTTAATTTTGATTCAAAGCCAGATACTACAAATTTTACCTTGTTAAAATTTTACCTTACTGATGGATATTTTTCTATTGTAACTGTTCTTTATTCTTGGGATGAGCTTTGTTCTTGGGATAAGGTTAAATTACTTGGAAAGAGTTTGATCCTTTTGAGACTTGTTTTTAAGCAGCCTTCGGGAGTTAATTTTTTTTCATACTACTGAGACAAGAACCGTCTGTACTCTCTCTGATCCCTTGTGAATTATGAGTTTTTTCACTCTGGGTGATGCGAATAGGTGCTGCCTATGAGTTATAGGCATTGTCCTCTTTGCTCCTTTCTGGGGGTTCTTCAGCCTGAGGTAGTTTCCTCATACAAATATGCTCGTTAGTACTCAGCTGAAGACTTGAAAGAGATCTTGTATAACACTTATCTATAGAGAACAGCCTGATGGTTACCAGAAGGGGGGCAAGTGGAAGGATGGTGATTTAGGAGTGATTTGTGATGAGCACCTGGTGATGTATGGAAATGCTGAATCACTGTATTGTACACCTGAAACTAATACTACACTGCATTTTAACTAACTGGAATTTAAAAAAGAAAGACCTTCTATAAATCTCTAGTGCTCTTTCACTGTGCATCTCTCATCTCTAGTACTCTGCCTGCAGGAGTCAAGGTGTCTTGTCCTTCCAGCTCTGTTCTCTCACTTCAGGGAGACCATGAGGCTTGTCTGGGTTTTTCCTCCTTGCTCTGTGGTTTGAAAGTGCTCCAGGCAGCAAGCTGGGGCAGTTGTATGGCTCAGCTTGTTTGTTCACCCTCTCACCATAACTGTTCTGTTGCCCAGTATCTGAAAACCATTGTTGTGTTCAGTTTTTTGTTACTTCAGGTAGAAGAATAAATCTAAATATTCCATTTTGTCTGAAAAGAGATTATATTCTAAACTTAATGCTGTCCCATATAGCAGTCACCAGCTGTTGTGATGGTGTAAATTTTAATTAAATTTAGTTGATGCAGTTCTTAGTTACAGTTAGCTTACATCTAAAGTGTTCAGTAGCTACATGTAGGTAATGGTTACCTCACTGAATGTTGCAGATATAAAACATTTCCTATCATTGCATAAAAGTTCTACTGGACAGTGCTATTACAATAAGAGAACTTGGATTTGTTCATGAGCATTGAAAGGTGCCTTCACTCGTTTCATTTCAAGATTTTATTTACTTTCTTATTTTTATTTTTTAATGTTTATTCATTTTTGAGAGAGAGACAACTTGAACAGGGGAGGGGCAGAGAGGGAGACACAGAATCTGAAGCAGGCTCCAGGCTCTGACCTATCATGACCTGAGCCAAAGTTGGACACTTAACTGACTGAGCCACCCAGGCACCCCTCAAGTTTTGGTTTTAAGACATTTAGCTGGATGGGGTTATGAACAGATCACTGGAGCTCACCACTGTATGCTTATAGACAATTTCCCCAAATCTGTATTAGTGAATTGGATTCAACAAAGTGTTCCACAATGTTCGTGTATTAAAAGGTTTTTGATATTTAAAAAAGAAGTGTTTCGGGGTGCCTGGGTGGCTCAGTCGGTTAAGCATCCGACTTTGGCTCAGGTCATGATCTTGCTGTTTGTGGGCTCAAGCCCCATATTGGGCTCTGTGCTGACAGCTTGGAGCCTGGAGCGTGCTTTGGATTCTGTGTCTCCCTCTCCCTCTCTGCCCATCCCCTGCTCATGCTCTGTCTCTCTGTGTGTCTCAATAATAAATAAATGTTTAAAAAAAAAAAAAAAGGTGTGCTTACACAGTTTACCCATCACTGCGTCCAAATGGAAAGCTTAAAAAAAAAAATAAAAAAGAAGTGGTTTAACTGTTTTTATTCCTTTAAAATAAGGCAGTTGAGGAGATGCCAGGTGAATACTGGACCAAATAGTGGTGCCATAACCAGTTAACGATTCTCTGGAATCCTTCCATCTCATCTGCTATGCGTATTTTAAATTGTTAGTCATATTATTTTGTTATCTCTTAGTCATACTATTTTAGTTCTTTTAATTCTTCCTATATCCGTTCAATGGACCACTGGTTAGGGACCAGAAACATTAAGAAAATTAAGTTGGTATTGAAATACTGGGTAAGGAGCATAAAAATATTGATTCTAAATATTTGCTTCATGATTATTATTCATGCTCTTTTAATTGTCTGTGTTCTAATATCCTGCATATAATATAGACAGTGTATTGGTAATTACTCAGAAAGCAATGTTAAAAGAAAATGTGATATGCAGTGTGGCCTTTTATTTTTAGAGAATAAGAATTACTTAAACTTGAAGTGTGTTATTTGAAGTGTTAGCAAATACCAATCTGAAGTCACTCTTAATTCATCACTTAGTGACAAAACACAGAAATGGTTAAAAAATATTTTTAGTAAAAAATACAAGAATTCCAAACGCTAAGTCACATTCTTAGTTTTATCCTTGTATAATGTATTCAATTTTAACATATGTTTTCAACATTCATGAGTTTATAGACAAGATAAATCATTTTAGAGTAGAAATGTCACCCAAATGCATTTTGTAACACAATTTAAATAAAACAGGATGTAGCCTTTGTTAGAAGTTAAGAATTTGTAGGTTTTCTTAAAATGAACTTCATAGTATAGTCTTTACTAAAATCCTGGTTAAAACTTTTTTGCCCCAAAATTACTTCATCAGATTTCCCACTTAAATGATTAGAACAAATCCTCCCAAATTCTTGTTACTGTGAAAGATGGCATTAAGGCAAAAAAGGTGAAAGTATTTAGTAGTTCCCAATTCTGTTTGTGTACAGGAAATTTCTTGAGAAGATTTTAAAAATGTACATTCCTGGGGTGCCTGGGTGGCTCAGTCAGTTAAGCATCTGACTCAGTTTTGGCTCAGGTCATGATCTCAGGGTTAGTGAGATCGATCCCCACTTGGGGCTCTGTGCTGACAGTGTGGAGCCTGTTTGGAATTCTTCTCTCTGCTCCTCTCTTGCTCGTGTTCTCGGTCTCTCTCAAAATAAATAAATAAACGTTTTTTTAAAAAATGTATATTCCGGGGCAGCTTCTCCAGAAATTCTGGAGTAGGCCACATAGGTGATTCTAGTATTAGCCCCTGGATGACAGTAGTGTGTATTGGAATACTCTTCATGTCCAGTTAATAGGTGCATTTTAAAAAAAAGTAACAATGCTGTATTAGGCCAGTTTCTTGATAGTATTCAGTTTTAAGACATTAACATATTTTGGGAATACTCTCCAAGGGTTATTAAGATAAACCTCTTTATGTCTTCTGGTTCAGTGGAACACTAGTTTGAGGAATTTGGATCTAGATTTATATTGACTAATTTGGTTAATGTTTGGTTGATCAACTTAATTGTGACTAATTGACCAGCCTGTGTTCTTACTGGTATAATTTAATAAAAGACCATCATTGCTTTGCTAAAATACGAAAATAGTGGAATATTACCAGAGTGCTCTGTAACTGCAAAACACTATAAAAATCTCTCGTGTAATTATTAAAAATTAAAAGAGAATGTCAGACATCACTTATCTTAATAGAATATGAAATGAGGTATAACTTGAGTTTATGAATATGTTGTGGGTCTGAGTGGTTATACATCATTCATTTAATAATCTGTGGTGTGTTTGGGTTTTTTTTAGTTTATGATAGTAGTTGGCTGGTGAAGCTTAGCTTGTATAAAAACTATTGACATCACCAAGAGTATCAGAAAGTATTTTTTCATAGTTTTAGGTTAACCAAAGACCTAAAAGTTAAAGAAATTCTGAAGTTTGACCACTCAGATATTTGGTGAAGAGCTTGGCTTGAGTAATGTTCATTCTTTTAAAATTTGACTGTTAGTTTTCATTTCACAGCAAACTAGTTTTATTCCTTTCCCCAAACCGGAAATAGATTTTTCTTTTTCACCCCACTGATTTCTTGGCATACATGTTTAGCTGTCATTGGTGTCATTGTAGTAGTACTCACTTCAAATGATGTAATTGTTGTAATAAACTTTATAATAATTGGTCAAGTTTATAATTATTGGCCAAGATACTCTACTCTGTATCACCATTTTTAATGATTTATGCATATGTCTCATATTCTTTCCTTCCTATCTTTAGTTAATGCATATTTTTTTGTCATACTAGGGAGCTAATGGGTGTGGCTGCTTGAATAAGAGAACTAATTTTTTTTTGAAACCTTAGTTTGTTATCTTATTAACCTGTTGATATTTTGAGGCATATATTTGCTTTTTGGTTTACTACTAAAATAAACGTGTCGAAGTGTAAGAGAACCTATTTTTTAAGTGCTGTTCAGTCTTCAGTCAAAGACTTAAGAAAAACAGACCTGGATCAGGAGTCTCTACCAAGAGGAAAATAGTGCTGTCTTCTTAGGAGAGTTGTTCTGTGATCTGAAATTCATTTCTCTTTGACTTGAGCTCATTATTCTTTATAGTAGCAGTCATGCTTATGAATTTTGCCTAATGAAAAGATTTTTAAGAGGTTTAGGCTTCAACATATGCCTGCAAAACTATATTTGGCACAGGTTTTTTTTTGTTTTTTGTTTTTTTTTGCAAGACTAAAAACTGGCTTTAAGAACAGTTGTAATTGTCCAAAACAGTTAATTCGTTTGTGTTCATTTGTTAAGTGATATGTATGATCTTCTTATGGTGTTGTCATTTTTGTTCTTAACTGAATCCAGAGATTATTTCCTTGTATGTTTCTAGGAGATATCCTACTAGTTATTGTTTTGAAAACATTCTTTACATCTTTAGTTTTGGAGTGTAATTTTGGTGCTGTAATTCAGAGATGTAAAAAAGGTCATAGAATCCTTTTTTAAAGGGGAGTGGTAGGCTCTATCTATCACAGTAAGTGTCATGTAGCTGGGCCTCAGAAATTGTTTAATGGATTGAGGAAAGAGAAATGCTTTCTTAAATGAAGGTAGCCTAAAAAGTAACTCTTTGGCAAAGGTGAAGAATGGGGATATTTAGGTCAGTGGGTTGGATTATGGAAGGATTATTGAGACCTTATGTCAGACTTTTGACACTGGTTAGAAGTGTATTTTCCCACTCCTTACATGTACATTAATACTGCTTTTGGAGACTGAATGTAGGCTGGACTATCTCATTTTAATCATAGTAGTTTAATACGTATGTATTTACTTATTTTGTATGATAGGTTATATGTACATATTTAATGTATACACAGAGTCTTCATTTAAGGTTTCTAATGTTGTAACTTCTTAGACTGGTACGTAGACTAAGCTTTTTTGTTGGAATCTCTTTGTAGGAACATAGTGCAATGCTTTATATAGCATATGTGTTCACTTGGAACATTTAAGCTTAACTTTAGAAATTGAACTTCATTAGAAATTGAAGTTGGTGTATAGAGAATCCAGGCAGGACTCTTGTAGCCTCAGTTTCTGTGCAGTAAGGATTTCCTGACCCTCACAAAACTATTGTTGCGCATCCATCCTCCCCTTACTGTCACTTTTTCTGTCTTACCCCACCCCCCACTATCCATTATCGCCAGTACCCTTGCCTGTTTCTTCTTTCCCTTCAAAAGGTTTCACATCTTATGGTTAATTATTGATTCTTCTGTGGCCCAGTTTCAGTGATCATTCTTTTTGATGAAGGAAACTGAAATGTCTCAGTGGATGTCATGGACTTAATAGCAGAAGTAGGGATGATACTGGGTAAGTAGAAAAAACCCTAGGTTGGGAATCAGTATCTGCTTCTATTTCTTATTGTCAGTAACAAACTATGTAATCTTATGAAAGTCCATCTGGGTTAAAATGGCACAAGTTGATTTCCAAGGTCGCTCCCAGCTCTAATGTGCTTTTTGTAATTCATTCATTGTACTTTATTAGGTGCTGGCTTATGTGCCAACATGGGCTTAAAAATAGAGAGCTAAATAAGTTTCTAGCCTTGAATGAAACCAAGTGAATGGTGACAATATATTGTTAGAAGTGATATATTAGGCGACTGTGCAGAGTGCTTTTTAAATAAGCTGCGGGGTAGGAATTAAGGAACGCTTCCTCTTGGAGGTCATATTTGAGTTGATTTTTAAGAATAGTTTACTTCACAAGGAAGGAAGGACATTCTAGGAAGAGCAGTTCACCAAGGAATGAGTAAGCATGGCATGTTTTGGAGTGTCCAGTGGTAGCTGAGGATGGAATATGGAGTTTGTATGGAATGGAATGGAATGGAGATGGAAAAAGCTTAATGGTATGAAGTTTTGGGTGGGGAGGCTTGGTAGGGGCCACATTCTGAAAGATCCTTGGATTTTTAAAGGCTGCTTAAAGGTTTTAAAGGCTGGTTAAAGGTTTTTTTGTTTTACATTTTTTATGTCTTTATGAGGGGTTTTGAAAAGAGAGACAAAATCAGACTTGTGTTCTAGAAAGATTACTTGGTGGTAGTGTGGAAGGTGGCCTGGAGCAGGTGAAGGCAAGGCAGGAAGAGAAGCTAGAAAACTTGCAGTATTCAGGGTGAGAAATGATGAGGGTTCAGTTAAGACAGGAGTAGTCATGGGGATAAAACCTGAAGGGTGGACCTGGCAGACTTAGAAACATGCAGTGAGACTCTGGAGCCCAGATGTGGAATTCTGGTGAAGAGACTAGATGGTGTATCAAGCTTATCTGGTTTGATTTCTGGGTGAATAATGTCAGCATCCAAGAGAATAAGGGATGCAGGAGGAGGAGCAGGTTTTTAGGTGGGGGGTTAGGGGAAGTATGTTTATATTTCCCCTTGTTAAGTTTGAGTGATCAAAGGAGAGATGAGATTCCTGGTAGGCAGTTAGATAAATGGGTCTGGACTTAGGAGAGAAGATTAGAGCCAGAGGTAAAAATTCAGTTTATAAATGGTAATTGAACCAGCTTTATGGGCAAATCACTCTGGAAGGAATGTGTGGAGCAGTTTTTAACTTGGTATCGTATCTCTCCTTCAGAAAGATTCATGATCCCTATGAGATTCCATACAGCAATTTGTTTTTTTGCCTGTGTGTATAATGAGATTCTCAAAGGGGTCTGTGAACCAAGATTACTGTGGAACACTGGAATGGAGTAAGAAGGATGGATCTTAATACAGAAACATGGGGAATACTGAAATTAAGGAGACAACAGAAGAAGAAGATGTAAGACGTTGAGGAGACAGTGTTAGGAGAGAACAGAGGAGAGCAACCCTTCCTTTTAAGGAAGAATGATCAACAAGAAATGCCCATTGGTTTGAGAGCAGCAATTTTTACCTTCCTTTAGAAGATTGAGTCTAGGGAAATACTTTAGTGTATGAACAACTGGAAGGGAAATTGCTATAGGGAAGGAAGGTTGAAAGTAGAAATGTGAAAAGGTATGAATAGTTAGGTGGGTAACTGATGAAGGGAGGATTGGAGCCAGAGCAGTAGAGGATGGAAGACTTATCTTGGAGGAAAGAAGAAAAGGGTGTTTGTGTGTGTGTATGTTGGACAGGAGTGGGTGTGAGGACAGTGGGAAGTGGGGAAAGAGGGAGAATATTTAAATATGTAAAGCCTCTGGTAATTTGCACATTTATTGGATTTTATTTTGAAACTTTTATAGAAAATTTCAACATACCAAATAGAACTTCCTGTGACCTCAATAATTAATGATAGCCAACGGTAAGACTTTTGATACACTCTATGAATCTTGCCATAAAATCTTATAATCCTCAAATTTTAGGACTGGAAAGAACCTAGATAGTCCCTTTATAGCTTTAATAAATGGAGGACCAAGTCTCTTAATTTTTTTTTTTTTTTTTTTTTTGAGAGAGCGAGTGGGAGCGGGGGAGGGTCAGAGAGAGAGGGAGACACAGAATCTGAAGCAGGCTTCAGGTTCTGAGCTGTCAGCACAGAGCCTGACAGCGGGGCTCAAACCCACGAACCATGAGATCAAGACCTGAGCCAAAGTCAGATGCTCAACTGACTGAGCCACCCAGGCACCTCAGGCCAAGTCTCTTTTAAAAGCACATCATTGTTATTCATTACATATATTTACTCAAAATTGACCAGATTTGGACAGTTAACAGAATTAACGAATTATAATGAATGCCGTATATGCACTACCCAAATCCCCACTCAAGATTGAAAGACTTCATTCTCTTAATCACTGAGAGTGTTGCTGGGGCTGTCAGACCTTCCTGGGAATTGCCCTTGGACGAAGAGAACCTCTCAGTCAAGCTCACACCCTTCCTGGGAGTAGCCTGTGTCTGAAGACCAGTCTATTAAAGACCTGGGTCCCTTGCCTCAACGTAGGGCATCCTTAAGCCCCATTTAGTTCTGAGTTTCAGAGCTTCCAGTGGGGTCATCTGAGGCTTTTGTTGTGATTCTATCCCAGCCCAACTTGATCTTTGTCAGCTCCTTCCTTTTCCTTCCTTTCTCTGCAAGTGGTAATCCTGAGTGCCCCAGGGAAACTTCTGGCACACTTAAGAGTTTGAGTGGCTAGGGACCTGACTTCCAACACTGATGAACTTTAAAATTTCTTTTGATTTATAACAGATTTGCCAAACTTTAAAGGATTAACATCTACCAGTTTTCCGTGTTTCTGGGAAATATCCAGGCAAATGTTGAAAGATAAAATTGTGTAGTAATGTAATAAAAAATTTAATTTTATAGTGCCAAACATACAGAAAAAATCATTAGGACTTGTTTTAGGATGGGATAAAAAGAGGAATACTTTCTTAAACATGTTGAACAAAGATCTTGGCATTTAGTTAGCTTTTTCCCTCCTTCTCCCATCATTCATTGTTTGTATTTCTGCTGTCTTGTTTTTATTGCCTATGTAAATTGAAAGTTGACCTTCACCCCATTTGAGATCAGACTCATGTTTTCATTGATTTTTCTTGAGAATTTTAAAAATATGGCCAATTTTTCTTTTGTGGTCATACTGTAGAGAATGGAAGTCTATGAAGTATATTTGAAACAAATACGGTTAGATTGAGTCTATACAAAAGTCTTGCCCTCATGGTTGAGGAAAGATGTGCCTAGCAGAATCCAAGACTACATTCCTAAACAAAATACTTGATTTTCTGCCTGCAGCATTTTGAGAGTGCCTTTCCAAGATCAAGTGTGCCACCTGTCATCATTCAGTCAAATGTTTTGTCATTGCTATAAGTTACCATCCTGTCTTGGATCCAAAAGCTTCAGAGCAATGTCATTTGACTGGCAACAACATTCTTCTTGCTTTTAATAAAGCTCCCCTCTCTTTGTCAGTATTTCTTTTTGTTTATGTGACTGTAGACATACTCAAGGTGGTCAGTGAAGTTATCTGTGCCATTTGGAAAGGAATGGCTGATGAAATGTACCTTAACTTATTCAGAAATAATTACTTGATTCAGTAATATGCGTGAAACTGGAAAACTTTCTATTTAAGAACTCTACTTTTTTTGAGTATTTTAAGATAACCAGTTAGTACTATTTTTTTCTTAAGTTTCTTCAGGAATGATTTTAAGAAAATCTTGTGGAATATAATGATTTCATTTTAGCAAGTAAAGTTTTGTCATTTATTCTTTTCTTCCCTTTGCTTTATAACTTTAATAAAAGTTAATGGTTGCTTTTTATTTTCTAATTAGTTTTGATATGGGTCCATTTGTTGGGAAGCAAATTTAGATTGTTAGGGAAACATTTTACTGAGTTAATATATAGGAATGTATCTTTTGTGGTATCTCTTCTGTTCTATGTTGCTTGCGTTATCAGCAAAAACAAAAAACTGCTTCCTGTCTTTTGTAGGATGCCACATGTTTTACAATTGAGGGTTCTGTACTATTTTAATTTTTCTCTTTCATTATTTTGGTAAAACTGGTTGAGGTATTATTTAAAAAGATTGATCTTTTTTTCCCCTCTTCCCAGATATTTTCCCATATATATAACTATGGTAAGATTTGTGTCTTCTTGTGGATTCCTTAGTATTTAATATTCTAGTTTCCAAGAATGCTTCTTCAGAAGTGGTATTATGGTTTTAATCATTAACCATGACCTGCCTGTGTGCATTTTTCACTTTCTGATAGTGGCATTTCAGGATGTTGTTCATGTGAGTCTTTGGCTAATTTTTCCTGATCCTCAAGTATCATCTCAGATACAAGTAAGATTTATATAAAATTACTTGCATTATTTGAGGTTACTGATTAGGCAATCCTTGTTGCTATAATAGAAGCATTTCTGGGAGGAGTTCTGGAGAGGGGTTGGTGATAAATACAGAATGTTTTGGTTCTGATAAATGCTTTTTTTTGTGCATATGCCATTTTACTTAGAATTATATGATCCATTTTTGTCAAATGCCAAAATTAAGCCATTGAGATAGATTAATCCCTTAAACCATTTTCTATTTTTTTAAAGTTTATTTATTTATTTTGAGAGAGTGAGTGCATGCTGGAGGGAGGGAGGGAGAGGAGGAGGAGAGAGAGAGAGAAAGAGAGTAAATCCCAGCAGGCTCTCCACACTGACAGCTCAGAGTCCATTGCAGGGCTCAATCCCACAAACAGTTGAGATCATGACCTGAGCCAAAATCGAGTCAGATGCTTAACTGACTGAGCTACCGAGGCGCCCCACCATTTTCCATTTTTTTAAATCAGTTTTCGTTTTACAGAAATTACTTACATTGGGATCTTTTTTTCCCATATAAACTCTAAAATGAGAACCAGTGATTCTTTAGTCCCTCTGTTGTTCATGTCTAATTTGTTTATATTACATTTTAACCTGTAGTAGCTTTTGCCATTGTAGGTTTTATTTTATTGTTATTGCCAGTTCCAGTGTTCACTGGATCATTTTTTAGTCATTAACAACTTTTGCTAAACATTTGAGCAATAACCAGTTTTTCTTTTTCTTGTGTCCCCTCTCTGCACTCCCTAAACTTAATTTTCCAGTAATCTGGTGAAAATATTAGTGGAATTAAGTGCTGTCACAGTTAAAGTGGAGAAGCAGATCTTGCTTTTGTACCTGAGTAAGACCTAATTTACTTGGTAGTCTGCATGTCAACATAAAATGTATAGTATGGCTACTTTTACCAGTGGTATTTTGAAGTGAATGAATTGCCAGTTAGTTGCTTTTTTAAAAATTGGGATCATTTATGTGTTTAGAAGAGTTTGCTCAGAGATTAATGATATACTTGTTTGTTTATGCCAGGGAGGAGTACCTTTTCCTTGAATGGAGAAGGGGCAAGCTGATGTGGGACCTAGTTAAAATGTTTATTTATTTTGGTGGTGGTGGTCTTTCAAACTTAAGCTGCTCTGTAAATCTTGATGCATTTATTCTCTTCAGTGGTAGGGATAAAATGCATGGCAACCAATCCAAATGCTAGCTTTGATATACTAATACTGAAAAGTAATGATTTGAATGATGTATGTTAAATCTGTGGGAAAGTTTTATGGCTAAAAAGCATGTTTATTGAGAAAAGTATAATTTATAAAATCTGTTTAAAAAAAATTTTTTTAGCGTTTATTTTTGAGACAGAGAGAGACAGAGCATGAACGGGGGAGGGTCAGAGAGAGGGAGACACAGAATCCGAAACAGGCTCCAGGCTCCGAGCTGTCAGCACAGAGCCTGATGGGGGGCTTGAACTCACCGTGAGATTATGACCTGAGCCAAAGTCAGATGCTTAACCGACTGAGCCACCCAGGCGCCCCTATGAAATATGTTTTTGATGGCTGAATTAAAGCCCTTTTCTAGTGCTTTAAAAGTTTTTTCTCAAAGCTAAGTATGGCTTAAAAATTACTTAGATTGTTGATTTAGGTGTGATTATGGCATTGCAGCTTAGAAGAAAAAGTATTTTGTAGTGATTAATACTGATGTATATATATAGAGAAGTGAATTAACGATCTGGGACTTGTTTGAAATACTTAACAAAAGGGTATATGAAGCAAATGTAGCATAATCTGGATAATTATTAAATTTGGGTGGTAATATATGAGGGGTAATTGTACTGTTTTCTGATTTTGTCTGAAAATTTTATTGTAATAAAAAGTTTCACAAAATTAAGAACATTAAAAAATCTGGTATTACCCATATTAGTAAATTAATTACCTGCAGTTCTGTATTCCCAGAAATTCCTAGAATTGCCATTGTGGTAATCTAAAACTAAGACTTAGTTTCAAATTATAATTGGCTGATTTGGGGATGGGAACAGTTAATAAGAGGGAGAACAGATAAACAATTAGTAACTTTTTTTAGTTGAGAAGTAAAAATATGAGTACTGAGTCGTTAGTCTTTTGGGGTCAGTATAGCATCATTTAATGTTTAAAACAGAGCACATATTATCAAATTCATTTAGTTACTAGACAACTTGCATTATGTAAAGGAAATATTTCCTGTGATATATTGCAGGTTCAGGATTCAAGGCAATGCAGTGAGAAATTTTTCTATCACGAACAATACATTTTTTGAAATCAGATGTGTTTTTTTGAGCAAGTTATTTTTTGCACTTAAATGTGAAACTGTGGAATAAGATCAAAGCTAAAATTAAACTTTGCAAATTCTCCCCAGTTTTTTTTAAACTTAGAAAAAGTTTTTAACTTTGTTTATTAAAAAAATTGTTTATTTTTGAGAGAGAGGCAGTGTGAGTGGGGGAGGGGAAGAGAGAGAGACTCTCTGAAGCAGACTCCAGGTTCTGGGCTGTCAGCACAGAGCTTGACACAGGGCTTGAACCCACGAACCATGAGATCATGACCTGAGCCAAAGTTGAACGC
Source organism: Herpailurus yagouaroundi (assembly GCF_014898765.1). Classification (NCBI taxonomy): domain Eukaryota; kingdom Metazoa; phylum Chordata; class Mammalia; order Carnivora; family Felidae; genus Herpailurus; species Herpailurus yagouaroundi. Next base: position 32,050,564 of record NW_024412400.1, on the reverse strand, counting down.
TTAACCGACTGAGCCACCCAGGCACTCCAAGTTTATTTATTTTGAGAGAGAAAGAGCACAAGTGTGCACGAGCCAGGGAGGTGCACAGAGAGAGTGAGAGAATCCCAAGCAGGCTCCCCCGTGCTGTCAGTGCAGAGCCCGCTGTGGGGCTCAAACCTACAAACCGTGAGGTCATGACCTGAGCATCAAGAGTCAGATCCTTAACCAACTGAGCCACTCAGGTGTCCTTCCTCCTCAGTTTTTTTTTTTTTTTTTTTTTTTAATTTCTTTTTTTCAACTTTTATTTATTTTTGGGACAGAGAGAGACAGAGCATGAACAGGGGAGGGGCAGAGAGAGAGGGAGACACAGAATCGGAAACAGGCTCCAGGCTCTGAGCCATCAGCCCAGAGCCTGACGCGGGGCTCGAACTCACGGACCGCGAGATCGTGACCTGGCTGAAGTCGGACGCTTAACCGACTGCGCCACCCAGGCGCCCCTTTCCTCCTCAGTTTTTATAGTAGAGTCTGCAGTGAGTGATACATTTCCCCTTGATTCATAATGCCCATCCATTTTATTTTCTATGATAAGATGTATTTTTACAGTTGTAGAAGTGTTATCTAACATTTCTTTTTTTGGATGGTGGGGAGGAGTTTCCTTGGGGGCATATAATAGGTATATGGCTAACACTTACCTAACTCTAAGAACCCCCTGAATCTTTTTCAGTTCTTCCTCCTATTGCTGGAGCTGCCTTTGTTGTGAAGTGTAAAGAACCGTCTGGGAAGCTTTTGGGAGTTAGGATGATTAGCTGAGTGCATAAAACAAGATTGCCTAAAGGCATCTTTAATGGTACGTTACAGATCGAAGTATTTGTGTTGGGGAATGATTGGACATCCAGTAGGTAATATGAAACCAGGTAATGGAGATTCTTAAGAACTCAGTGGTGGTGGAATACTGAATCAGAGTTTTTGGATGTTTTCTAGTCTATTTTCAGTTCTCAGTATTAGACATACTCTCCTAATACCTCAGAAAGGGATACAAAGATGTGTAAGTATAAATCCTTTAAGGTGTTTGGTATTTCAGGGGGAGTTTTGATTGAAGTGACTGTTGTAAAGATCAGTGATAGAATGAAGGCAGTCCTTACCACTTAGCTTGTGCAATTTGTATATTGTTAGGGGTTACAAAATGATGACATTCAAATTATATCATGTGTTCATTTATTAGCTGCATTATTCCTGTAAAGAGAAACTTTTCATCTATGATTGGGTTACTTGGTAGTGTAGTTGATATATAGTTAAGTCAGAATACTTGAAGAATGCTTGCTCTTTATTTACCACTTTTGAAAGTAATGAGCTGGTTCACTAGCATCCTGAAACTGAGTTTTCCTTTCTTCCTTCCTTCTTTTCTTCTTCCCTCCCTCCCTTAAATCCATCCATGAACTCAGAGATTTGAACTTTTTAGATATGCTTCATTCCATTTTATTTATGCATGTTCAGATTTGTTCATGTTTGGTCAGCAGGAACCTCTTCAGGTTTGCTCCTGAGTCCCTTTAACACAGTTATGATCTTTGATAATTTCCTTGCTTTCTAGTAACAAGGTAATCAAAATTCATCTTGTCTAATTTATGTCACAGTTCTGGAAACAGTTATTTGTCCAAGAAGCCCTGATTCCTTTGAAGAGGAAATTGTTTTTCAGTACCATTATCTGAGTTTATTGCTACTGGGGTTAGTCCCTTGCTTCCAGGCCTTTTCAGTGTGTAGTGCTAGGAAATCTCCATATTTAAGAAGAAAACATGAATTTATACTGATAAATCAATTGAAATTCAGAACTACAGGATTTTCTGCTTAACTTTTTCTATCTTCTGACTTCTTCCTACTACAAAAACTACAAAAAACAGACTTTCAAGGACATCCACATTTACTTTATCCTACAATAGACATCAACACTTTCACAGTAACTATTGACACTTACCAACATTGCGATTACTGAAAAAACAAAACAAGAATGCTAGGATTAGTCAATTTTCTGTTATAAAGTCATTTAAAATAGTTAATCTTTGAATGGTTATACCATCAGTTTGGTATAATATTATAATTACTTGTTTTTCATTTTTAGGGATTTCTTTTAAAATTTTAGTTTGTGGGGTACCTGGGTGGCCTTGGTTGAGTGTCTGACTTTGGCTCAGGTCATGATCTCATGGTTCGTGGGTTCTTACCCACATTGGTTCTTACCCATGTTGGGTTTTGCACTGATATTGCAGAACCTGCATTGAAGAAGTCGGTCTCCCGCTCTCTCTCGAAAATAAATATACATTAAAAAAATAAAAAAAAATAGTTTGTTATATAATTATGTAAAACATTTACATGGTTTGAAAGTTAAAAGCTACAAAACAGGTTAAACCCAGAATAGTGTAGTTCTTTCCCTGTTTGCTTTGTTCATTCTCTCCAATAGGTAGGGTATTCTTTTAACCTTACAGCTTACTCTTTTAAGCATATACATATATATCTCTATATTCATATCTTCCCCATCCTACCTTAAATAAATTCAAGGGTATTTATTCTAAGAAGTCTTATATTGAGTGGAAGGTTGGATTTCATAACTACTGGTGCTTTTTTTTTTTTGTTTTTGTTTTTTTAATTTTAGAGTTGTGCAACCATCACCCTGCCAGGATATTAGAACGTTTTCATCACGGCCAAAAAGTTCCATTGTGCCCATTTACAGTTAATCCTGGTTCCTGGTCCCAGCCCTAGGCAGCCACTGTCCACTTTTCTGTTATTTCTAGATATTTTATATAAATGAAATAATACAGTAATGTACTATTTTACATCTGGCTTCTTTCAGTTAGCATGTTTTTAAAGTTAATCATCTTGTAGCATGTATACCAGTGGTTCTTTTAATTGCTGAACAGTATTCTGTTGTATGAATATATACATTTTGTTTATCTTACCAGTTGATGGACATTTGGATTGTTTCCAGTTTTTGTCTATTGTGAGTAATGCAGCTTTGCATATTCACATTTATATGGATGTATATTTTCATTTCTCTTTGAGAAGGTTCCTAGGAGCAGAATTCCTGGTTTATATGGTAAAATGTATGTTTAACTTTTTAAAGAAACTTTTTAAAGACTGTTTTTCAATGTGATTTATACTTTACATTCTCACCAGCAATACAGAAGGGTTCTATAGTGTCTCCACATCTCTGCCAACTGTTGGTGTACTTTCTGTCATTTTGAATTTATCCTTTCTAATAGGTGTGTAGCAGTGTGGTAAGGTTTTACTTTTAATGATATTGAGAATGTGTTCATGTGCTTATTAGACATTCATTTTTTTTGGTGAAATGTTTCTTTAAATCTTTTGCCCATGTTTAAAATAGAGTTGTCTTTTTACTCATTTGTATGAAATGTTTTAATATGTTATAAGCCCCTTATCATTTACTTTTTCAAATTTACATTTACAAATACTTTTTTGTATATACAAATACAAATGTATTTGCAAATACATTTACAAATACTTTTTCACAGTCTGTGGATTATCTTTTCATTTTCTTAATGGTGTCTTTTGAAGCACACATTTTTAATTTTGTGGAAATCCATTTTATATTTTTTTCCCTTTTGAAGATTGTGTATTGATGTCACATCTAGCACTTTGCCCAACCCAAAGTTATGATTTTCTCCTGTGTTTTTCTTCTAGAATTTTAGGTCTTACATTTAGGTGTTTGTGATCCATTTTGAGTTAATATTTGTGTGTGTTGTAAGATAAGGATCTGAACAGTTGTTGGTTTTTGTTTTTGGCATTTGAGTATTGAATTGTCCCACGTGATGTGTGGAAAATACTCTCCCTTTTGAATTATCTGGGCACTCGTTGCACAAATCAGTTGACTATAAAGAATTTTCATTCTGGACTCTTTTCCATTGATTTATATGCTTATCCTTTTGGCACTACCACATTGTTTTGATTACTGTAGCTTTAAAGATGATTTTGGAATTTGATAGAATAAGTCTTCTGACTTTGCTCTTTTAAAAAATTGTTCTGGCTATCCCAGGTCCTCTGACTCCCTAAGAATTTTAGAAACAATCTATCAATTAAAAAAACAAAACAAAACAACTCACCTGAGATTCTCATAAGGATTACATTGAATTTATAGATCAACTTGGGATGAATTTTCTTTTTTTTTTTAACTTTTTTTTTAAACATTTATTCATTTTTGAGAGACCTAGACAGAGCATGAGCAGGGGAGGGGCAGAGAGAGGGAGACACAGAATCTGAAGCAGGCTCCAGGCTCCGAGGTGTCAGCACAGAGCCCAACGTGGGGTTCAAACCCACAAACTGCAAGATCATGACCTGAGCCAGTCAGACGCTTAACCATCTGAGCCACCCAGGCGCCCCGGGGTGAATTTTCATCTTGTGTTTAACCTGGGCTTATGCAGCCTCAGGCTGCTAAGAACTGTGCTGTTTGCCTTCTCCAGCTGAGTAGCTTCCGAGAAGTCACTTTGAGTGATCATGTCTCTGGGTCTTGGCTTTATCCTTTGGACTAAAAATGGAGTGAGTCCCCTGCCATCACAGCAGCTTCTGGTCCTCATAGGGTAACACTGATGGAGCTGGGTGGTGGTCAGGGAGAACTGGGCAGCCCCAGACCAGAACACCACAGATTCTCAATGTTGTTAGTTGAAATCAAGCTTATTTTATTTTATTTTTTAATTTTATTTTACTTTATTTATTTTATTTTTTTATTTAAAAAATTTTTTTAATATTTTTACTTTTTTTAAATTTTATTTTTTTAAATTTACATCCATATTAGCATAAAAATCAAGCATTTTTCAAACATAAATGCTTCTCAAATAATTTTATGTCTTTGGAAATGAAAATGACTCATTTTGTAAAAAGAATTTCAGGTTTATAATTGCTTTTAAGGGAGAAGGTTTGCTGATTCCACTTGCCTATAATTCAAAGTACCTTCTTTCCTATGCCTGAGTCTTAAATTACATAGTTTGTATGAGAAAATAGGTGCTGCTTTGATTTTATTGCTAACTATTTGTCCTGAATTGAGGACCAAGCACATTGCTTCTTTGAGGAGTAGGATGGAAATAGGGACTGAATCTAGTTGCTTTCCCCTTCCTGACACACAACCTACACAGGTCATTTTTTAATTTGGGAGTTATATCTGGTTGGAAGACTACTTTCACTTTTATACAATACTGCTTTACTTCAGATATTTGTGGTTTATGACTAGGATCGTTTTGTATTTTGTCAGAAGAATTTGAGTCAGGTAATATGCCCCCTTTTTCCTTTTGAAACATTTAAACATAATTTTTTTTTGTCACTGTATTTTGATTTTCTGTTGGAGAACAATTTGAGTTTAGTGTAGTACTTCCTTTTTTCTTTTGATACATGAACATAGTTCTTTTTCATCTTAACTATATTTTAATCTTTTCTTAGTTTATGATTAGTGTATATAATGTAAAATGGTTTGAAATTATACTTTTTTGGGTGAAGATGCCTTGGTACTGACTAATACCCTTCAACAGAGTTTAATGAGGGTGGGGACTAAGTGTCTCTCTTTCCCAATGTTTAATACAAAATAAACAGTATGATTTTGTTCAGTACGTTGTAGCATTATTGTGTTGCATTAGGTTGAAGTTCCAAGGGTTTTAAGCTTAGTTTGTGCTTTTGGTGACTGATCTTCACCTCTTTATAGCCTTTGGAGAAGAGCATAAGAAAGTGGACCAGAACATACTGTTTGGGAGAGAAACATAGAATCAAGGAAGATTCTGGTTTGAGATAAAGGAATGGGGAATATGGCATGGAAGTGAAGTACACTATTGAGTATTTTTCCATTTCCTGTAAGATCTGTTTTTTGTTACCTGGTCTGGTGAGTTTAACCCATCTCAATAGATTACTTAAAATCTCATCTTAACTTCAGTATATGAAGTCATAAGTTTGTTTTACTAAAATCTTTGCTTTCCTCCTTTTTCCCTCTTAGGACATTTGCTACAAGATCCTATTGCACCCACCAACTCCACCTGCCAACATTATGTCTGCAAACCTTGTAAAGGCAAGAAAATGATGATGAAACCTTCATGTAGCTGGTGCAAAGACTATGAGCAATTTGAGGAAAACAAGCAGTTAAGCATCCTAGTGAACTGCTACAAAAAACTATGTGAATATATAACACAGACTACATTGGCACGGGATATAATAGAAGCGGTCGACTGTTCTTCTGATATTTTGGCTTTGCTTAATGATGGATCATTGTTTTGTGAGGAGACAGAAAAACCCTCAGATTCATCCTTTACTTTGTGTTTAACACATTCCCCTTTACCTTCGACCTCAGAACCCACAGCTGATCCTCAAGCTAGTTTATCTCCAATATCTGAAAGCACCCTCAGCATTGCTATTGGCAGTTCTGTTATCAATGGTTTGCCTACTTATAATGGGCTTTCGATAGATAGATTTGGTATAAATATTCCTTCACCTGAACATTCAAACACAATTGATGTATGTAACACTGTTGACATAAAAACTGAGGATCTGTCCGACAGCTTGCCACCTGTCTGTGACACAGTAGCCACTGACTTATGCTCCACAGGCATTGATATCTGCAGTTTCAGTGAAGATATAAAACCTGGTGATTCTTTATTACTGAGTGTTGAGGAAGTGCTTCGCAGCTTAGAAACTGTTTCAAATACAGAGGTTTGTTGCCCTAATTTGCAGCCCAACTTGGAAGCCACTGTATCCAATGGACCTTTTCTGCAGCTTTCTTCCCAGTCTCTTAGCCATAATGTTTTTATGTCCACCAGCCCTGCACTTCATGGGTTATCATGTACGGCAGCAACTCCGAAAGTAGCAAAATTGAATAGAAAACGATCCAGATCAGAAAGTGACAGTGAGAAAGTTCAGCCACTTCCAATTTCTACTATTATCCGAGGCCCAACGTTGGGGGCATCTGCTCCTGTGACAGTGAAACGAGAGAGCAAAATTTCTCTTCAACCTATAGCAACTGTTCCCAATGGAGGCACAACACCCAAAATCAGCAAAACTGTACTTTTATCTACTAAAAGCATGAAAAAGAGTCATGAACATGGATCCAAGAAATCTCACTCTAAAACCAAGCCAGGTATTCTTAAAAAAGACAAAACAGTAAAGGAAAAGATTCCTAGTCACCATTTTATGCCAGGAAGTCCTACCAAGACTGTGTATAAAAAACCCCAGGAAAAGAAAGGGTGTAAATGTGGGCGTGCTACTCAAAATCCAAGTGTTCTTACATGCCGCGGCCAACGCTGCCCTTGCTACTCTAACCGCAAAGCCTGCTTAGATTGTATATGTCGTGGCTGCCAAAACTCCTATATGGCCAATGGGGAGAAGAAGCTGGAGGCATTTGCTGTGCCAGAAAAGGCCTTGGAGCAGACCAGGCTCACTTTGGGCATTAATGTGACTAGCATTGCTGTACGCAATGCTAGTACCAGCACCAGTGTAATTAATGTCACAGGGTCCCCAGTAACAACGTTTTTAGCTGCCAGTACACATGATGATAAAAGTTTGGATGAAGCTATAGACATGAGATTCGACTGTTAAATCAGTTGGTCTTTAAACCTACCTCTGGTAGGGAAATAGCTACAGTTTTACGGCAGCTATGGTTTTGTTGGTTTAACTTGCCGGAGCTCCTGCATATAGATCACTTGTATCAAGTGTTTTCATTGCTAAGTTATATGTGTTAGTGTCGGGGAAATAGTTTGCAGATAATGGAGGAGTAACCCTACAACTATATGTCCTTAGTTCTTACAGAACCTCATAGTTTGAGAACAAATGCTGATGCAACTGATTTATACAAAATGAACTTTGGCAAGGAAAATAACATTAACCTCATTGTTTATGGTCATGCTTTGTGCATAATCAAAGTTTATGATTAAAGTGTAAGGAAGTGGTATCTAGTCAGTCCATAAAGATTGTGCTAATATTTTGTGAAAAAGTAGCCATTAGTTTGTTCAGGAGACTCAGTGCTGCCTTCAGATGCTATTGATGTTTCTCCTGTTGAAAAGCTGATGTGTCCAGCTCAACCTTTGTGCTGATGTAATACCATTTCTGATCATGAAAATTGGCTACTGGTGTATGTAGCAGTTCTTAAATCAGCAGTATTATGAAAGAAAATTTGCCCCTCATTAGAATGTTGAAATCTGTCTTTTAAAAAGTGAACAAACTGAAATTCTGTCAGACTGCAGATGTTTAGCTGTTTATGCTATAGTACTCTTCTGAGTTGAGTCCCTTTTATAGTTCACGTCTGACTCATTTCTAGGAAAAATTTGAAATCCTTCCTTCACTTTTAGCAATGTTATGATTAGATAAATGAAGTGGAGAAGAGCAGTTTTATTCTGAAGGTAATTGAATTTAGATTATAAAATGTGACAGAATTTTAAAAAAAATCATAAAAATTTTTATTTAGAAGTTGGGATTTATTTAAAATAATTTTGGAATAATGCCCCAAAACTTAACCAGATTTATGCATTGTATTTATTGCTATTGGCCACTTCTTTGATTTTTTTTTTTTTTTTTTTTTTTTTTTTTGTTCCTCTGATAGTTTCATCCTTTATTTTGAATATGCCCCTTCTCTTTTCTTTCTTTCTCTTTCGGTGCTATTTGTTATGAAGGCTTCTTTATAGAGGCCAAATAAAATTGCCTTTTTATGAAGCCTGTGCATTTAGGTAGGTTTGAAGCTAGGAGGTTGTTTTTTTTTTTTAGAATGCTCTTTTGCATGTAAAGCACAAACTGTGTTTCAGTTTAAATGCATGTCTTCCCTTTAATTTTTATGGGGGAGACAAGTACAAACATTCTGTTGAAGGGAAATCTAGTCAGTTGCTTGAAAAGAGCACAGCCCAAACAAAACAAGGACTGACTAGGTTGTAAAGAAATGACCTTATGATTTAAAAGAAGAATTGCTGTTTTGACAGTGCTTATTTAAAGAAAAATACTGCTGGAAAATTTCCAATTTCTACTACGTTCACCATCTCTGATGAGATCTGACATGTTGAAGTTATGTTTTGATTTGGCACACAGCATGTTCAATGATGGTTACTCACCTAGTACAAGACATGGAGAAGAAACCTTTGGACACAGAGCAGATGACACCTCCTTCTGTTTTGTAGTGTATCCTGGTGTCATTTTCTGTGAATGTGGTCAGGTAGAGTTGTTTTTGTTGTTGTTGGGCCTTTTTTTTTTTTTTTTTTTTTTTTTTTGTCTCTTTTGGTGGGGTGGGGGTGGGCTAAAGCCATAGGAAGAAAATGTGATGTATGTGTCCAGTATGTACTATTTTGTTTTTGTTTTGCAAGAAGAGTTGAACTATTTTTGATAACAAGAGTAAATGGTGGAAAATGCTTCTTAGTTGTCTTGTCTTTATTTGCTTTCCAAGTTTTGGAATTTTATTTAATTCCTCTAAGTGTTAGCAGTGTCTTATGCAACATGTATTTGCCTAAAGTTTGTAACAGTTTTGTGTTGAACTCAGATGCCCTGATATATAAACTTGTAAATCTGTTCTTTATTCACTAATGATCACTGCAAAAATGACTAGAACTGAGATTGTACACATGGATGATTAGGATATATTTTGCACATCTCCCAAACTTTCCTAATATTAGGATCTTAAAATTCATAGAATACTTTATTGCTTCCCAAGTTTGATAATTTTAGTTTTGTGTTTTTTGATGCATGGGAGGTTGGCAATATAGACAAAGCGGAAATCATTAGTATGTGAGGGCCTTGATTGTTATGTAATATTGCCAATGATGAATTCAGGTTGTTTTTAGCACAAGTTTCTCTTTTTTATGCTGGTATTCTCACTGCCACATTTTTGGAAACCTGTATTACACCTTAATTCTATCAATAAATGTTAGTTTTCTAATTCTATGTTGTAGAATACTGAGGAGTTTGGGATAGCATGCTCTGAATGGCATATATTATATACATCTGGGGAAGAATAATTACAGTGCCTTGATTTTTATATTGTTTTTCTTTATACCATGAGTTATTTAGGAATGCTGACCAATGGCTAACTAGGGATGATTAAGAAATTATTACTGAAGTAACTGGATTTACTTTATCAGGATTTGAAACACCAAAACAATAACAGCTTTTAATATGACACATCTTCATTTGTTCTTTGAGTCTTTGTTATTAATGTACGTAATCAAATGATCTTTCACCTTAGTTGATAGAGAATTTTTATAGCTGGTGATTTATCTTTTTGGTTAGCTTCATTAAGTCTACATTTCTGTGCAGAGCTATAATATGGATCTAGGATAAAGAATTTCTTTTTGTTCTTAGTATTCTTGAAACAATTCTGTGGTGACCTTGAAGAAAAGTCTTAGATGAAAAATAAAATTTTCTTTCCCGTATCATTGGTGACAAATACAAAAATGCTTTAGAGAATACTGAGTTCAAAGTATAGTGTTGGAATCTAATACTTGGATGATATTTTAACTTTTCTCCCTCCTTTCTAAAAAAGTTTAGGTACAGTTTTTTAAAAAGAATATATACAAGGCTAAAGTTTTTGATCTTTGTAAACCTCTTATTCCCAATATCTAGTCCTCTTCCTTATTCCTCTCCACAGGAAATCCCTTCTCAGTTATGAGGTGTTATCCTTCTAAATCTTTCTTTATAGTTTTCCCCAGGGGTTCAAAGAGTTATTATTTGAAACTCAAATTTACAGTGTTACTCTCTCAAACATAAAAATGAGTTGCAAGAGTGAATAAAACCAAAAGTGTGTAGTGATTATCTTCGTGAACATGGTTCATATTTGACAACTTGTCTTTATTTAGTTTTGCAAAAAGGGAAAAACAAAAACAAGTCATGCAGGTTTCTCCACCCAAACACACTTTAACATTTCCAAAAACTGAGCAAATGCCTTACCTCATTAGATTCTAGAATTTTATAAATACTTTGACACGGTGACATAGATAAGATGCAGAGAAAATACACGGAATTTCATTAGTTTGATTACCTCGGCAATTAATGTTATGAAATTCATTTTTCATTGACTAGCATTAAGACCATGATAACCTTCAGTTTTTATCAAGGAGTCAGAGATACTGTTAAAAACTTGAAATTTCCAGTTGGGCAGTAATGATTATATTTAGTGAAATCTTTACCAGAAAGTCATATATATACTGTCCTAGTTCTCAGAATTCACATTTCTTGCATTCAACTCTTAGGAGTACAGTAAAACGCTTCTGTCTGAAAATACGATACTTTGGGTAACCTAAATTAAAATAGCTTTATCTTAAATGGAATGATACTGTTAGCTGTTACTTTTTATAATTACAGACTTTTGAAACAAAGTACAGACCAAAGTAAAAGCAAGAGGATTTCAGTAAGGAGACACAAGGTACAGAGGTAAAAAGCCAAATAGTATTAAAAAAAAAAAAATCAAATGTATATTGAATTTTTTTACTTTTTGTTGAGGCTTAGAAATATTTTAGACCATTATGGATAATAAAACCTTTAAATCCTATCTTGGCTAATTAAAAATTATTTTTAATATTTTATGTGAAATAAAATTGCTTTCTCTCCCTGGTAAAAGGGTGGATGAGATAGATGGTAAAGTTCATGTATCACAAATACATAAACTTTTAATCCTAATTTACTAGTCTATTTAAGTTACTGCATATAATTTTTCCTAAAAATTTAGTCATTTTTAAGCTTTTAGTTCTTTGTGAACTGTTAGATACCAAATTTTAATATTTATGCTTTCTGTAACAGTTAAATGGAAGATTAGTTCTGATCATAAAAGGTAAAATAACAGCAAACTGTATCAGTAAAATAACTTTCAGTTGATGGTGCATTTCCTAAATTGCCCTTATCTCCATTTTTTGGCTACCATAGCCCAAGGTTTGATTATTTCATTGTTTGACTTTTCATACCAGTAAGGGGGAACCAAAGCAGGGTGGCAAGGGAAGCTATTCTGACATTCAGGACTGTGGTTAAAGCAGAAAACCCAGGGAAAAGGTGATGACTTTGACAGAGATAGTTGTTAAAAAGTTTCTTGGGGGTTTCTTTGACTTACGCTATTAGAAATTTCCATCTTTTTAAATAATTTATTTTCAGTTTTTAAGGATATTGCAGGATTTGGCTGCATTGTGGCTTGCTAAAAAAAAGGTAGAATTCTGTAATGAACACATCTACTATATAGTAAAGATGAAACTGGTTTCCTTTATGGGTGGCATCATGGTTTTCTTCCATTTTTGTGCTAAATACTGAGGTGATGGAATATTTGAAATAGTTTGTTTTCAACATGAATGGATAATGTTTAGATTGAGGCCTTTACTGTTGGCTTAGTGTAATATTCAGTGATGAATACATCTAGTAAAAATTTTCATATATCACTAAGTCTTCAAGTAGGCCTTCTGATAGGAAGTGTAGATGGGGGGGCATCAACTAATTTGAGGATCAATAAGTCATTCAGTAATTCTCCACAAATGTTAGATAAGTTAAAAGGAAATTTTTTCAAGTATGAGTCAAATTCTGTACTTAGAAGTGTTTTTCATCCTATTTTATATAAGATCCACAGTCAGGATGGGGAGAGATTATGCAGAGCTTGCCAGCAAGGTTGGAAGGCCCAGTGGTTACAATACCTGAGGATGTAAAGTGACTAGCAGTTTGGCAGGTCATTGTGAAATTACGTTAAACCAAGTAATAAGTTCAAGATCTTTGAACTCCAGTACACATATTAAAAAGTCTGAGATGTTCTGGCAGTGCTTTTATTACCAGGGGTAAGTCACTTCTGGAGGCCCTTTAACTGCTTTCTCAAGTTCCAGAGTTTTTCTGACTCAAGTTTTCTGCAAGTGAAGGCTTCTGGGCTCCATAGGAGCCCTGAGGGACCTCAGGGATGCTGGACAACAGAGGCAACTCCTGCTTTTGTGCAGAGAATTGTGCTTGGCACTGTCCCCAAGAGATCGCTGGTACATTCAGGGGTGAAGAGTGCAGATTCACAGACTTTGGAAGGTGATGTATATCACTGTATTTGTTTGGAGAAAAAGGTTTGTAAGGGGTTCGAGGCAAACTGGAGGAGTCCCCCAAATTGAGCATGTGTATCCAGATCTACTGCTTAATGTCTTAAAGTTCCTAGTGCAGATACACACTTGCAGAAATCAAAGCCTTTAAAAAGCAGTATGCAAACTGGAGCATCTCCACAAGAAAAAGATTTAAAATACATATCTCTTTCATGTAGACCTTGGCAGCTATTCTTCATCCACTGACTGAAGCTTTCCACATTTCTCTGAAAGGCTTGAGGTTACTATTTGACTTTTATTGCCTTTGTTTCCAATTTCAGAGGGAGAGACAGGTTCTTCCGTTTCATAATCTTCAAAGGAGCTGAAAGAACAAACAAAAGTGAGTTACCGATTGAAAAAAACAAAAAAAACCTTCATTGTTTGGGTAGAAGTCGATATGGCAAACTAGAGACTGGAAACCACCAGCTTGCAAAAGTACCCTCAGTTGCTAAATGACAGTTGTGAACAACTGAACCATGCTGGAGGAGACCATGGTTTCATCTAGAATAGAAAACATACTTTCTGTGTTCCTTAAAGCCCAAGTTCATGTTAGGATTTGTTGAAAATGTGCTGTATCTAGCTTTTCCTAGGAGCGTTGGTATGAATGAGAGCATTATGGAGGCGACTAGGTTAGGGAGGGTGTGAGGTCCATAAAGTACAACTTTATATGACTGCCTTCATTGAAGTGGCTTTCATGCAGAGTGGGGAATGTTCAGCTCAAATTGCTTTATAGCTTCTTTGGTTTCCAAGAAGTACATTTAGATGTGCAAGTGTGTACATAGAGTAGGTTAAAGCCTATTCATGGATTTCCTTCCATTCTTTACAGAACTCCCCAGCATATTCCCTCTGCCTACTCCCCTTAGAAGTTCTTGGAATCCCCCGAGTTCCATTATTTTCCAGGCTATTCTTGAGGGTGGCCTTAAGCAGGGATGACAATATTATATCTAGTGGGAATGATGGCTGCTTGAAGTATTGATAAATAATATGCTGAGGCTACATCTAGGCCCAGAGAAATATACATGATAGTTATTACCAATGTTTGTTACAGTATTTGGCATCACCAAGCTTATTAAAACCTTACCATTTGCAAGGACTTTTTACACAGTATCTGTGCAGAAATTCCTGAACATAATAGTTCTTTCATCAAAAAGGTACCAAGGCTGGCTAATGTAACCTATGGTGAGACAGGTATACCCAATAGTAGAGGTGGTACCTATTTAGCTCTAAAACATTTTTGAATAGAGGGTAGAGAATATTAAACCAACAAACAAAAAGCCTAGCTGATGTTTAGAAAACTTCCTGAGTACCAATTCATGATCCTATCAAATATTATTTACAACATCATTTTGCAGAAATACCCCATTCTATACTTTGTTTCTACTTTTCTCCCCATCTCCTTGAGGCCTCAGTGTAGCTGGCATCTGTTGGATAAGGAGGCAGAAGGGAGGGTAACTTTGCTTTAAGGGTTGATGGTTGAGCCTCCATTACTGGACCAAAATTCTCAAAAGCTAATTCTAGCAATGCAGTGTCAGATGTTGTGCTTATTTCCTGTCAAGAGTGAAAGACATTTTCTTCTCAGTGCAGATCTGGGAGTAAGTTCAAGAGGTCTGAACTGAGACTCGTTCAATAAATATCTAGCCCCTTCCTACCAAGCTTGTACTATAATGGAGGCCATCTGGAATAATGGTTAAGTGGTTTACAGCCTTAGAGCATGGGCTTTGGAAAAGTCAGGTTCCAATCTCAGTTTGATCACTTAATGTTATTTTGGGTATGTTAACACCTCTGCATCAGTTTCCTCAACTAATGAGGTAATAGCAGTTCCTACCCCCTCATAAGGGTCAAGTGGACATTGGGTGAGAGGACCTACTATTTTCATGATAGAGAAGTGTTCGGGCTTACTACTGGAGCAGGATGGTGACACCTAATCCTATTAAGGGGTCAGGGTCACATTGTGTATGTTATTTGTGAATACAAATTTTTACGAAAGTATTTTTTCCCATTGTAGCCATACCAGAAATGGGATTTCTAGCAATGGATTTGATCCAATCTAGTACATAAAGATATCCTAATGCCCTGTGGGTTGCATACAGAGGAAAGCCACCTGCATTTCTTTTGTACTTTCAAGGCACCAAGAGCAGTACTATGCATGGAAGCTTTGGAGGAATCTTCTGGATTGAGGGAGCTCATTTAGAATCTTTGTCTTTTTTTTTTTTTTTTTTTTTTTGTGATGTTTATTTTAGAGAGAACATGAGCAGCGAAGAGGCAGAGAGAGACAGAATCCAAAGCAGGCTCCAGGATCTGAACTGTCAGCACAGAGCCCGATGAGGGGCTTGAACTCACGAACTGTGAGATCATGACTTGAGCCAAAATCAGATGCTTAATGGACTGAGCCACCCAGGCACCCCTAGAATTTTTTTTATCAGTGTCCTGGAGACTTTTCGTACTCTACCTCAGTGTTTCTCAAATGGAGGTGATTCCCCCCCACCCTGGGACATTTGGCCATGTCTGGATGCATGTTTGATGGTCACAACCGGGTGGGTTCTCTACTGACATCTAGTTGGTAGAGTTCAGAGATGCTGCTAAACATCCTATAATGTGCCAGACAACACCTCACAAGTGAATTATTCAGCTTAGAACATCAGTGGCACTGAGAAACACTGCTCTAACTCGTGCCCCTTCAGTGTTAATGCATCCCCGCATTCTGGACTAAGCTCTTCTTATTTTGTACTTCTCTGGATGGTCATTCTTTCTTAGGGCTTTATCCACCACTTGTTTACCTGCAGTTTCTAAATGTACAAATCCAGCCTCAGCCTCTAAGCTGGAGACTGCCATGTATCCAACTACCTACTCTTATGGCCCTTCCATTATGGCAGTATATACAAAGCTGAACTCCTCCTTCCCACACCCTGGCTCCACCATAATCTACCCCTTTAAAGCCAGAAATCCAGTGATTCCCAAGTTTCTCTTCCCTCCTTTGCCTTCCCCTTTTCAAATCCAGCCAGTTTCTTATACCACTTAGAATAATACATGGGCACAGTCCTGCCCCTCTCTCCCCATTGCCACTGATTTAGTTCAGGGCACTGTATTTCATTGCTTGGATTGCAATAGTTTTCTAACAACTGGTCTTCTGCCTTCACTCTTGTCACATACCCTTTGCTATTGCCATACCAGGCTTTTTAGATTGTCAAAATGGGTTCTGGTCTTGGGACCTAATGCCCTTGTACATGTTCTTCTGTGGCCTGCAGTGACCTTACCTTTTGGTTAACTTGTTCTCATCTTTCAATCTGAAAGGTCATTTAAAAGTTTCTTGGTTCCCAGTGCCTGAGTAACCACCATCTCTTTTGTTAAATTTTTGTTTAAATTCCAGTAAACGTAGAGTGAAGTATTAGTTTCAGGTGTTCAATATAGTGATTAAATACTTCATACAATGCCGGGTGCTCATCACAAGCACCCTCTTTAATCCCCATGACCATCTCTTATTTAGATGTTTGCAATGGCTTCCTTATTAGTCTCCCTGCTTCTATTCTTGTACCACTAGCAATTTGAAGATTACTATCTTCAAAAACTGGAAATGGGATTATATTAATTCTTTTTCAATACCTTCCCGAGGCCCTGCATGATCTGGCTCCTGTGTATCTTTCCAGCTGTATTTCCCTATTGGTCATTATATTCCAGTCATACTGGCCTTTTAAAATGTCCTCAACAGACTGTTAGTTTCCTGACTCAGAGCCACTGAATATATTTTTCCCTCTCCCTAGAACATTTTTGCTCCCTGCTTTTTTCAGAGCGATTTCCTTCTTAACCTGTAGGTTCTCATCATCTCAGGAATTTTTCTCAGCACCCTAAATAGTAAGTCTCTTTCCATTATTGGCTCACTCTGTTTCCTTCACAATTACATAATTAAATGTCTGTCTTCTCCACTTGATTATAAAATATCCATTTGCCAACTCACTAATTTCCTTGGGCTATAGAATAGTGCCTGGCACTAGATGCTCAAAATGATTAATAAAAAATGATGTCCTAAGTAAGGCTCTTGTGAAATGATACATTGAGTTGTCAGGGAAGGCTGAAGTCAGTAAAATGGTGAGAGTGCAAAAGTCATCTCGAAGTCACTTGAGTTAGAACTGTGAGAGTCTAAACTTTATCCTGTTCTCTAGAAAAATTCCTGAGAGAGTGAGCTGATTCCTTCTAAATGACCACTTCCAGGTTTACTTGTAGGTAACTGGGATTCCTCTGGGCACAAATGAAGATTTTATGAAATATTCTGTTAACTGGCTATTTTTTTTTTTTAATTTTTTTTTTCAACGTTTATTTATTTTTGGGACAGAGAGAGACAGAGCATGAACGGGGGAGGGACAGAGAGAGAGGGAGACACAGAATCGGAAACAGGCTCCAGGCTCTGAGCCATCAGCCCAGAGCCTGACGCGGGGCTCGAACTCACGGACCGCGAGATCGTGACCTGGCTGAAGTCGGACGCTTAACCGACTGCGCCACCCAGGCGCCCCTAACTGGCTATTTTTGAATGAGTAGCAGGGTCAGAGGATTGAAGCAGAACTCCTTGGGTTCACAAATAGTTCATTAGAAAGCCTACGTATCAAACTGAGAAGAAATTTAACCTAGTATTAACAGTGTTGTTAGTATAAGGAAAAATAATGGTCATATATTTTTCCTAGCAATATGTTGCCTTTAAAAACCTGTTCCCCTAAGTTTTTCCCTCTCAGATGAGCAATTTCTGGACAAAAGTATTAAGGCTGGTTCTGCTGATTCCTGGAATTAGTAGAAATAATGATTGGCACATACATGGTCAGAAAAAGGATTTGTGCGGTTTCCGGGTTTATTTGGGAATTGTGGTCTGATTCTATTTTTGGGATTCTATTTTCAGGGGTAAAGGGCAAGAATATCTGATTCAGGGTTTGAGGAAATTTAAGACACATGTTGGCTATAAGCATAGAATAAAATATTAAGTAGTTCTTTAATTTGGAGTCTCTAATGCTTTAGAAATAGGAGTGGATCAATCTTACCTTTACACCTTTAAATCCTAAAGCACTTACGTAAAATGGATTAACTGAAATACTTGGGAAGTTGGACATTTGGATCAATGAATTTCCCTATTGACCCATTCAGTAACTAGAAATTTTGTTCCAACTCTTGCTAAAGTTTCTTTTTTTTTTAATTTTTTTAATTTTTTTTTTAATTTTTTTTTTCAACGTTTATTTATTTTTGGGACAGAGAGAGACAGAGCATGAACGGGGGAGGGACAGAGAGAGAGGGAGACACAGAATCGGAAACAGGCTCCAGGCTCTGAGCCATCAGCCCAGAGCCTGATGCGGGGCTCGAACTCACGGACCGCGAGATCGTGACCTGGCTGAAGTCGGACGCTTAACCGACTGCGCCACCCAGGCGCCCCAAAGTTTCTTAATATGTACTACTACCCACTCTTCTTGCCTCAGAAGTTGATCGCACTTCCTTTTTGGTCTCTTGCAGTTCCCTAGGGTCGTAAGCCATCTGTTGTTTATTCTTACTTAGTTCGTGTGTAGATAGCATAAAAATTTGGGTTTAAATATATTCTAATTATGAACTTGAAGGGAGGAATAGGGTTCATTCATTTTTATTACTAACCACAGTGCCTGGCATTGAGTAAGTGCCAGTGAATATCTGTTGAAATAAAATTGGGCTTTGATTTGTTCAATGCAGAAAAAAATTAAAACTATATTATTAAATTCAGGTCTATATAAAGGTGCTGTTTAATGAGCACTATAAAACATAACTTAGAACTATTCTTTTAAGGCTGTAACTCATGCTTTAGAATATTAGTTCCTGTCATTCCTTTTTCTCTTCTCATGCCCCAATATACATACATGTCACTTCCCCTTCCCCCTCCTGCCCCATTATGCCTGCTCCTCTTAAATTTTTCCACTTTGCTGAGGACAGTCAGGCTCCACACAACTCCTTACTCCACACTTGACTCTTATTAGCTGCAGTCCTGGAAGATGATCTGGTGGGTTTGGGACTGGCCTTTTTTGCCTACAGCACCTTCTTTTCCAAAGCTGGTGGAAGTAACAACTCTTTAAAGGAATAATTCATATATTTATATTTAATATAAGGGGAAAAGCTACCTTTAAAAATATTTAGTAGTGCACAGTTCTGAATTCTCTAAATGTCCAATAATAGGGAAATGGATGTGAGTTACTGCTTGAGAACACTTCTGAATCATTAAAAGTCATATTTTTGAACACCCTAGTAGAATTAAGCATCAAAAAGAAGTATACTAAAGTGTAAATAATGGTTATCTCTGGATGATTGAACCACGGGTGATTTAAATCTCTTTATATTTTACAATTTTTGTGCAGCAAGCTTATATTTCTCTACTAATCAATAAAAACACAAAACAGGTCTCAGTTTCCTAATATAACAACATGGAGGACCCTTTTGCCTGCTTTACATAATTGTTTTATTGCTGAAGTTTTTTCTGCAATTTCTTTATTGTAGAAATCATAAAAATGTTAATTATAAAGAAATTTGGCATCCTAACCTATTATCTTCATATAGGTGGCACATACAGTTGAACTGGTTTATGTAACTGGTACCCTATCTGGTTTCCTCTATTATGACCATTCATTACCTTGGATTTATACAAATGGTGTTGTATGCTGTGATCACGTTGTGTGTTAGAAGTGATAATTCACAATTTTTGCAGCTTCTGTGTTTGCAGTCTTTCACCTCATTGAAATCTGGAGTCATTACTAGGTTATTCTTGAAAGCATCACCTAAGTACCAGCCTTGAATCAGGTGGTACAGGTTCCTGGCACAAAGGCTACTTATGGTGTTTTTTAGATGATAAAGTAGATGGAGAATTTCAAGTTGTACTTAGAGGGTCAAAATGTCTGGACTCCTGCAGTTATCCTTATAGTGAGGTGAGGGTGGCTGCTGGATGATTGTTGCCTTCTGTGTCACTCAGTAAACATTTGCTAAGGATCTCCTACGTCCCTAACATTTTACTAGGTGCTGTTATTAACAGATGAATGAAACAATGTTCTTTGCCCTGCAGGAGCCCAGGTTATAGTGGGAAACAACTCCATTTTTTCCAGCATTTATATGCCATTGTTGGATACATTATATGCATTATCTCCAATCCTCAGTATAGTCCCATTGTTTATGTAACAGATGTTTACTGTGCGCCAACTGTGTGCCCTGGGAATGACGGGAATAAGGTGGGTAGTGGAATGGTGATGTTATAGCTGATTAAATTTTAGTTCAGAGAGGTTATGTAATGTGGCCAAGATCACAGAGGTGGTAGTAATAATATCCATTGTTTATTATTGATTACATAGGTACTATCCCTAAGTGCAAAGTATAAAGATATTTACACATGGTCTTATTTAATCCTTCAATTTAAACAGCTCAGTGTGTCAGGTGGTATCCTTGTTGTATAGATGATGCTGAGGCTTGGATGCCTGGGATTACACAGCTAGTAAGTGCTAGAGCAAGGGTTTGAAATTATTAGGTTTGTCTAACTCCAAATTCCATGCCCTTAACCATGATGTTCTATCTCCTCTCTTCCCATACAGGGAGTAGTAACAGTAGTAATAGCTACTATTTATCAGGTATCTACTATGTGCCAGGTGTTTAGATATATTATCTTAGATTCTCACAACCACTTTATAAGGTAGTTGCTGGCGTCTTTGGAAACTAAGCCTCAGGAGTCAGATAACCTGCCCAGCTGGTGAGTGGTAGGTAGAACCAGATCTATCTGGCTCCTTCCTAAGCCTCTGCTCTTTCCATAGTACTGCCATTCTTCCTCCATTTCTAATATTTGAGTCTGGTAATTTTTGTTTACAGACTCACCCTGATGTATTTGTAATTCCTCTTGAGGGCTTCATCTCAAGGTGGTGTAACCTTGGGATTCTGAGTCTGGCCTTACTTTTGAAAACCACATCAGTCAGCTATTAACAACTGTAAACCGGTCTATTCCTCTGACATTCCAGTTCTCACTCTACAGGGTATGGCTATTGTAAGCCTTCTCTGCCCGCAGGACCTCATCACCCACGTGTGCTGTATGGAGGCCTTATCTTATTTGCTACAACATGAGGAGTGTCCAGCAGAAGCCTCTCATATACACTGGTTGAATTTCATTACACCTGGTCCCTGCATCTCCTCTTGTGACCCCTCACCTGTACTTCTGTCTGCATCCCTATGCCTCCCCTCTCTTCCCTCCAGACACACTTCTCTGAGCACCACAACTAGAAAAAAACTTCTGCTTGAGCCAGTTATTTACTCTCTAGCTGCCATCAGTTTCTCTTTTTAGACTAACAAACTTCTAAGTAGTGATGCCTGCTATCTCTATTTTCTCCTTTTGTGGCAGGTTACAAAACAGTATGTAGTATAAATTACATTTTTTGTAAAATTATCTGTTTGCATTGAAATGTCTAGAAGGGAGGACAGGCTATGCTATCTCTGGATGGTGGGTTTTATTTTATCACTAAAAAAAAATTTTTTTTTAAATGTCTTACTTATTTTTGAGAGAGAGCATGAGCAGGGGAGGGACCAAGAGAAAGGGGGACAGAAGATCTGAAGTGGGCTTGGTGCTGAGAACAGCAAGCCCAATGGGCTCAAACTCATGAACCGTGAGGTGATGACTTATGCCAAAGTTGGACCCGCAACCAACTGAGCCACCCAGGCATCCCTGGAATGGTGGATTTTAGATGAAGTTTTTTTGTTTATCTGTATTTTCTACCTCTTTTGCTGTGTATACATATCACCTGTGTATCACATATTTAAACATATTACCTATGTAAACAGATAACACTTCTTTTTCCTATTTATTCAAGTAATGTATGTTTGTTAAAAGAACTTATATAGACCAGTATAAAAAAAATACTTGCAATCCCAGCCCAGAGTTAATATTTTGTAGCCTTATCTTTTAGATTGTATATATAGATGTACAGATTTGTAATAATGAAATTATAATTTTCTAACCCCCCCATGTTAGTTTTTGTGTAAGCACAAAATTTAAATGTTTGCATAATATGACACATAGACACCATGATTTATTGAACTACTCTATTATTATACATTTGTGTTAGTTTGATTTTTAAATTTTAGAATGACCAGTGGCCAATGCCAGTTGTTTGGATAGAACAATTCTATCCAAATTTCTGATTATTTACAATAGATACCCCAAACTGGAATCCTGAGTGAAAGGGTATAAATTTAGGCTGTTGCTACATATTGTCAAATTACTTCCCAGGGAGGTTGGGCCAATTTTTCTACCAACAATATCTGAAAGTGCTTATCTTACTGGACAGTGAGCCTAGAGTGAGGTGTTACTGTAGGTGTGCTTCTTCTATGAGAAGCACTCTGAGAACCACAACTGGAAAAAATACTTCTATGAGAAGCAGTTAAAATACTTTAATTGTATCTGTTTGTTTTCCCTGCTTAGGCAGGAATCCTGTCTGTTCTCCAATATCCGATAATGCTTAGTATATAGTAGGACAGCAATCATTTACTGAATTAATATTATCCTTTAACAAATTATCTTTTAAAAGATTGTTGCCAATAAGCCAAAAACTTTTTGACTTGTGCTTTTTAAATATTTTACTGAAATATAACGTACATGGCATATGTAATTCACTGATCTTAAATGTTCAGTGTGTTTTAGTAAATTTCTACAGTTGTGCAAACAATACCCAATCTAATTTTCATTCTTCCATCTGCCTCTCTTCTCCTTTGTGCCTGTTGGATTCACTCTCCATTCTCATTCCTGGAACTAGGCAACCACTGATCTGCTTTCTGGCTATATAATTTTGACTTTTCTAGAAATTTCATATAAATGGAATCATATAATATGTAGTCTTTAGTGTTTGGCTTCTTTCACACAGTGTTATTTTTGAGAGACTCAACCATGTTACTGCATGTATTAGTTCTTCTATTTATTGACATATAAATGACATACAGTGGGTTACTTATATTTATAAATTTTGACTTTGTGTATATACCTGTAAAAGCATTACAACATTCAAGACCACAAAACTATCCATTCCCTTGCCTCCCAACCAAAGTTCATGCCCCTATATAATCACTGCTCCTCTCTCCCAAGTTAACCACTAGTTTGTTGTCATGATAGATTAATTTGCATTTTCTAGAATTTTAAATAAATGGAATCAAATGGATTACTTTTTTGTCTAGCTTCTTTCACTTAGCTTATTTTGAGATCCACTCATACTGTGTTTATCAATGGTTCTTTTTTTTTTTTTTTTTTTTTTTTTTGCTAAGTAGCATTCCATTTTATGGATATATTTTATCAGTTTACCAGTTTGATGGATATTTGGATTATTTCCAGTTTTGGGCAACTATGAATAATGCTGCTATAAACATTCACGGACAAGTCTTTGGGTAAACATTTTTCTTGGGTAGATTCCTAGGAGTGCAACTGCTGATTCATATTATAAGTGTATGTTTAACTTGTTAAGAAATTGCCAAAATTTTCTAAAGAGAATATATAATTTTACATCACCATCAGTTCAATGTATGAAGTTCCAGCTTCTCCACATTGTTGCCAACTAGTGATTTTAGCTGGTGTATCTACACTGTGGTATATCTCACTGTGGTTTTAATTTGTATTTTTCTAATGTCTAACAATGTGGAGCATCTTTTCATATAGCTATTTGCTGTTTGTATCTCTAATTGTATTTATTCAAATCTTTTGTCTGTTTAAAAATTAGGTTATTAGTCTTTTTATTACTGAGCTGTAAGAAATCTTTTTATATATTTTGGATATGAATCCTTCCTTTATCAGGATGTTTTGGGAATATTTTCTCCCAATTTTTTCCTTTTCTTAATGGTGCCTTCGGAAGAGCAATAGTTTCTAATTTTAAAGGAAGTCCATTTAATCTAAAAGTAATTTTTTATTGCTCTTTGCCTGATCCAAGGTCACAATGATTTTCTCCTCTGTTTTATTCTAGAAGTGTTAAGAGTTTCTGCTCTCACATTTAGGTCTTTTATCCACGTGTAGTTATTTTTGCATATGCTGTGAGGTATGGATTTTGGTTCCTTTTTTTTATGGATATCAAGTTATTTCAACATCATTTTTGGAAAGACTATTCTTTCTCCACTGATTAAAAATTTGCCATCCATAATAGGGTCTATTTCTAGAGTGTTTAATTGATCTATGTATACACATGCTAATATGCTAAGGTGTCTCAATTGTTTGCTTTATAGTAAATTTTGAAATCAGGCAGACTAAGTCCTTCAATTTTGTTCTTTTATTATTTTTATTTTTAAAAATATGTTTATTTATTTTGAGAGAGAGAAAGAGTGTGAGCAGGAGAGGAGGGGCAGAGAGAGAATCCCAAGCAGGCCCTACACTCAGGATGGAGCCCAACGCAGGGCTTGATCATGAGATCGTGACTGGAGACGAAATCAAGAGTTGGATGTTTGAGCCACCCAGGTGCCTCAAGTTGGTTCCTTTAAAAAAGAGTTTGGCTATTTTAGGTACTTTACACTTCTACATAAAATTTAGGATCAGTTTGCCAATTTCTACAACAAAAGCCTGCAGGGATTTTGATAGGGAATTTTGGTAATTCTGTAAATTTGGGGAGAACCAACATTTTAACAATACTTAACTTCCTAATCCCATTTAGGTCAGCACTGTTTTGCAGTTTTCAGTGTGCAAGTATTATAGTTCTTTGGTTATGTTAATTTTTAAATATTTTGTTCTTTTTGATGTTAATGTGAGTAGAATTATTCTTTTTATTTGGATTTCCCTACTGGATTATTCACTGCTAGTATATGGAAATACGACTAAGTTTTGCATATTGAACTTGTATTCTGAGATCTTGATAACTGCTAATTCATTAGTTCTGTCTGATAGCTTTCAGGTAGACTTCTTAGTATTTACTGTTGTCAGGTTACATAATCTATGAATAGTTTTACTTTTTCCTTTTCAATCTGAACACGTTCAGTGTCTTTTTCTTGTCTTACTGCAGAAGATAGGAGGACCTAAGTTACAGTGCTGAGTAGAAATTATGAATAGAAACATCCCTGCTTTGTTCTTGATCTTAGGGGGGGGAAGGCATTCAGTTTTTTACCGTATGATTTAACTGTAGATTCCTTTTATCCTGTTAAGGATCCTTCTATCCTTACTTCTGTCTTTACTTCTATCCTTACTTCTACCCTTCCATCCTTACTTGAGTGAGAATTATTGTGACTGGATGTTTGATTTGTCAAATGCTTTTTTGTGTGTCTATGGAGATTACTTTTGTCATTTATTAAAAAAAATTTTTTAATGTTTATTTTTGAGAGAAGAGAGAGAGAGAGTGAGCATGAGCAGGGGAGGGGCAGAGAGAGAGGGAGACAGAATCTGAAGCAGGCTCTAGGCTCCAAGCTGTCAGCGTGGAGCCTGACTCGAGGCTCAGACTAACAAATGGTGAGATTATGACCTGAGCCGAAGTCGGACGCTTAACTGACTGAGCCACCCAGGCATCCTTATCATTTATTAATATGGTATATTAAATCAATAGACTTTTGGGTGTTAAGCCAGCCTTCTGCTCCTGGGATGAACCCCACTTAAAGTATATAATCTTTTTTATATATTGCTGGGTTTGATGTGCTAATTTTTTTGAAAATAATTTTTGTATTGAAGCTCTTAAGGGATATTGGTTTGTAATTTTCATTTCTTGTATCTTTGGCTTTGGTATCAGGTAGTACTGGCTTTATAAAGCAAGTTTGGAAGTGTTCCCCTCTACTGTTATTTTCTGAAAGTATTTGTGAAACACTGATATTTTTTTCTCCTTAACTATTTGACAGAATTTAACAGTGAAACCATCTGGACCTGGACCTTTGGTGAAGACCTTTAATAACTAGTTCATTATCTTTAGTTGATATATAGTCTATTTGGATTTTCCATTTCTTCTTAAATCAGTCTTGGTAATTTGACTTTTTCTAGGATTTTGTTCCATTTCATCTAAGGTGTGAAATTTATTGGGATGAGTTCATGATATTTCTTTGTAATTATTTTAAGTTCTGTAGTGTCTGTAGTGATGCATCCTCTATTCCTAATTTTGTTAATGTATGCCTTTTTTTTCCCCCTTAAGCCAGCTAAAGATTTATCTTAAAATCTTTACAAAGAACCAACTTTAGGTTTCATGAACTCTTTCATATTGTTTTCCTATTTTCTATTTCATGGATTTCTACTCTGGTCTTTTATTATTTCCTTCTTTCTATTTATTTAAGCTCTGGTTTGGTTTTTTCTAGTTTCTTAAGGTGGAAACTTGTATTATTGATCTCAGACTTGAGGCATACATATTCCTCTAAGCATTGCTTCGACTGCCCCTCATACGTTTTCATATGTTCTTTTATTTTCATTCATTTCACAGTAATTTTCAGATTCCCTTTGGTTTCTTCTTTGACCCATGTGTCCTTAAAAGTGTTATTTAATTTCCAAATATTTTGGGATTCCCCGATTCCTGTTATTGATTTCTACTTTAATTCTATTATGGTCAGACAACATAATTTATGTAACTGTAATCCATTTGGATTTATTGGATCTTATTTTACTCACATCATATGGTATGTCCTGGAGAAGTTTCATGTGCACTTGAAAAAAAATGCCCATTTTGCTATTGTTTTGTGGAGGGTTCTCTATATATTGATTAAAGTACATTGTGTTGTTCAATTCTTCTGTATCCTTACTGTCTATCTAGTTCTGTCAGTTACTGAAAGAGAAGTTGTTGAAATCTCCAACTATACTGACTTGTCTGGCAATTTTTGTTTCATATATTTTGGGGATTCTGTTCAATATTTAAATACATTTAAAATTATTATAATTTGGCTACTGTATTTTAACTGTTGGTGAAGTGGGAATTTTCCTGTTTCTTTCCTGGGTGAAATTTCTGTCTTCTGACTGTTTTAGAAGTAGTCAATATTCATGTTCTTACTGTTGATTTTGAAGAATGTGATTTTTAAAATAATTTTTAATGTTCATTTATTTTTGAGAGAGAGAGTGTGAATGGGGGAAGGGCAGAGACAGAGAGGGACACACAGAATCCAAAGTAGGCTCCAGGCTCTGAGCTGTCAGCAAAGACCCCGACATGGGACTTGAACCCACAAACTGACATCCTGACCTGAGCCGAAGTAGAACCCTTAACCGGCTGAGGCACCCCTTGAAGAATCTGATTTATAAAAGAATACTATTGATCATATGATGCAGTCCAATTTGTTTGTCTTTTGGTTGTGATACAGAATTTGTCACTTCCTAAATGTCACATCTAGAAAGTATTTCCTTATAAATTTCTCCCATTACTTTTAAGCTCTGAAAGTCTATTTACCTAACACGCAGACATTAGTTTCATATGCACTTTTTTTCACCCACCACAGAGAGCAACATTTTACTGACTAGTCTTTTCATGACACATTTAAGACACTGTCTTTATCATACACACACGCCCTGTAGTCCACCACACCTTTCTTTCCTAAACTCATTACTATTCTTGTATATTTATTGTTCTATTTAGAATTAGCTTATCAAGTTCCACAACATATTTTGGGGAATATATCAAATTAACGAATTAATTTTAACATGGTGAATTGTCTTACACCTTTTGGTAAAATTTTATATTTTCTTCATATATATTTTCCAAGTCACTTTTCTTCTTGATACTAATGAATGGGATTTTTCCCTATTGTATTTTTAACTGGTTATTTCTGGGGTGTGGGATTAACCATCTTTATCATTAACAAGGTACTCATCTCCAGTTTGCTTAGTTTTAAGATTTTTTTCCAAACCAGAAAATGTATTAAATTTTATCATATGCCTTCAGAGAATCAGTTTATATTTTGTGTTTGTTTTCTTTAATTTGTTAATGACAGATTTTACAAAGTTGAACCACTGTAGCAGTCTTGGCATAAACCCCACTTATGATGTATTCTTTTATATACTGGTGGATTTGACAACTTATTTAACCTTGTGTGGTTCAGTTTTCACATATGTAAATGGGATATCAGCATCTACAAAAAAAGGGTTTGTGAGCACCCAATGAATTACAATATTTAGACTAGTGCTTAGTACATAGTGTGCTCTGTGTGTGTGTGTGTGTGTGTGTGTGTGTGTGTGTGTGTTTGTGTTTATAAATTAATAGATTTATTTTTGTTTGAATAAAATTATTTAACTTCTTCTATGTACTTAGGTCTATACTGTCATCCTTTCTCATGCATTTTGAGAGTAAAACCTAATCAATTTATTTTAGTCCACAGGTTACAAATTTCCCCTTGTCCAAATCCCATGTTTTAATAAATATATAATGCATAGTTCTAAAAACACTAGAATTTGAATTTTGACTTCCACTTTAACAGTTATTTTGAAATATATTTAGAGTATTTTTCAACTTTATTTTTAACTTTCTAGTATGTGTATTTTAACTTTTTGTTGTTAATTTCAGGTTACATTTTAAGTTGTTGCAATTTCCTTCATGCCTTAATAAATAGGCACTTTTGTGATGGCTCCATGTGTATTTCTTGGGTACCAGGTATACTGTTGAGTACCTCTTTGAAAACTTTCTAATTTCTATATTCTTTCTTTCTTTCTTTCTTGTCCATTTGATTTGTTGGTTTTTACAAGACTGCGATGTCAATCTTTCCTTGTATTTCTATCAGATATATTTTATGTTGCATAAAGTTCATGAATTTATTTTCATAGCCAACTGTTGAAATACGGGGAAGTCTCTTTTAAAGCTTTGAATTCTACTTGTCTCATTAATGTTACCATACCTGATTTATTCTTGTTACTATTCATTTGACTTTTAATTCTGTGTTAGGGATGGATCTAAAGAATAGTATACAGTTTGATTTTTAATTCAATGTGAATTTTGTTATTGACACTATATTTGGACTTATTCTGGCCATTTATTTTGTACTGTCAATATCTTTTTGTCTCTTCTTTCTTACTATGGTGGACATCCATTGTTCCTTTATTGGAATAGTATTCTCCTTTTTTATGGCCATTATTTTCTTTTTAAAAAAAATTTTTAAATGTTTTTATTAATTTTTGAGAGACAGATACAGCACGAGTGGGGGAGGGGCAGAGAGAGGGAGAGACAAAATCTGAAGCAGGCTCCAGGCTCCGAGCTGTCAGCACAGAGCCTAACTCGGGACTCCAGCTCATGAGCTGTGAGATCATGATCTGATCCAAAGTTGGACGCTTAACCGACCAAGCCACCCAGGTGCCCCTATGGCCATATTTTCTGATATCCCTTTGGAAAACATCGTTTGGATAGACCTGACCCTTGTAGAAGCTTGGTTCTAGGCCTCCTTCAGGAACTGGTTCAGGGATTGGACCTAAACTAAGCCAATTAGAGCCAAAGGGATATAAATCCTAGGCTTTGGATGGAACTTAGGGGAAAGGGATTTTGTCATTTATTTGAACTTGAAGCTATTAAGTGATCATCTTGCTGCCACATATGAAAAACTTGCTAAGAGTGAAAAGATGAAAGAAGAATATTATCTAAGAGATGAAAGAGATGAAATCTGAGTCTTTAAAGTTAGTACTACCCCCCTGGACTTTTCAGTTCTGTAAGCCAGTATTTCTGGGTTTTTTGTTTTGTTTTTTGTTTTGGCTTATGGTTAGGATACTTGCCACCGAAACAATGCTGGTAACACGCTTGTCTTCTAGTAGATTTGAGTTTAGCAGATTGAGTTTTCTTTACCCAATTTTTGTCAGCTTAATAATCTATTGTCTTTTTCTAAAAAAAATGATTAGTGGGGCACCCGGGTGGTGCAGTCGGTTAAGCGTCCGACTTCAGCCAGGTCACGATCTCTCAGTCCGTGAGTTCGAGCCCCGCGTCGGACTCTGGGCTGATGGCTCAGAGCCTGGAGCCTGTTTCCGATTCTGTGTCTCCCTCTCTCTCTGTCCCTCCCCTGTTCATGCTCTGTCTCTCTCTGTCCCAAAAATAAATGTTGAAAAAAAAATATAAAAATGATTAGAATTTTCCATTTTGTTTTTATTCTTAGTGGTTGACCTTAAATTTTTAATACACATATTTTAACTCTCTAGTCATTGTTAGAGAAATATAAATTCATCAGCGTTTATACTCTCTAATAAAGATTCATAGTGTATTTCCATGACCTCTTTTTACTCTTAATAGTATGTGATCAATATTTTTTAGTTCTAAGAATAGATTTTACTAATTTTGTTGCTCATGCTTGTTTCTTGCATCCCACTGTTTCCTCGAGGATCTGTTTACCTTCTTGCTGAAGAGTATCCCTTAATACTTCTTTCAGAGATAGTCTGTGGTTGGTAACTTTTTGCATCTTTGGATGTCTGAAAATGTATTTATTGGGCCCTCATATTTAAATAGGAGTGGAATTCTAGATTTAAAGTTATTTTCTTTGCAGTAATTGAATGATATTGCTCCATTTCTTTTTGCATTCACTTTGTAGGTAATCTTTTTTCTGTCTGGTAGATTTTCAGTTCTTTATCTTTTATGTTCTGAAATTTTACTCTAGTACAGGACTGGCAAACTACAGTCTGTGGGCCAAATCTCTCCATTTGTTTTGGTATAGCCCAGTGACCTAAGAATGGTTTTTACCTTTTCAAATTTGAAAAAAAAAAATCACAGGAATATTTCATGACATGTGAAAAAATAAAGTTTATATCTCAGGGCATATTAGTAAAATTTCATTGGAAAACAGCCACATTCATTTGCTTACATATTTTCTATGGCTACTGTTATAGCCATATATATGTCAGAGGTAAGTAGTTTTAACAGAACTGTGAAGCCTAAAATATTCACTACCTGGACAGAAAAAATTTGCTGGCCCCTGGGTATATTTTTATTTGTTTAAACAGAATTCTGGGAATTATCTGGCTGTTATTTCTACTGGTTTCTATAAAGATTTCTTACCGTAGTATCATAATCAATATCCCAAATCAAAAACTTTTCTTCTGTGTCCATTCTATTATTCAGCTCAATGACTGTGTTTTTCATTTAAAAATTTTTCAATTTCCAAGAAACTGGTCAGTCTTGTTTCAAGAGGGCAGTATTCTCTTACCACTCCAAAAATGGTATTAATACTCAACTTGAGGTCTTGTTCTGACTGCTGTAGTAAATCGCCTTCCAAGAGTGAAAGTTCTTCCATTTGTTGAGTATTTTATTACTTCCAACTGTTTGATATTTGTCCATTTTTTCTATGTAGCTGGGAACAGACCACTCCCTCTGTTTGCACTGGCTTCTTATTAGGCGGGGGCAATGAGAGGTTGCTAGTGTTTTCAATGAGAATGAGGGGCTAGATGGACCATGCTGCTGGTGTGGATATTTCAGTGGTTGTGCTTTCTCTGCTCCAAGATCCCACACTCTTGTCTTTCCTTTAGGAATAGGATGAGATATACAAGGTTTGACCTACCTGGACACTGCTGCTTCTCATCTCCTTCTTGTGTGGAGTTTCAGCCAAATTCAGGTATGGATCATCCTTAAGTGCTGCTTCCTTTATTTGTAGCAATTATCTTCTGCATGCTGCTGCATAGACTGCCTCTTCAATCGGTTCCCATCTCCTTTTCGTCTTTTAGTCCACTGAAAGTTTCTCCTCTTAAGTGGTGCTCTGTATTTTCAAATGGTGTGAAGAGACTGAAAACTACAGTATGCTTTCAGACTACCTCCTTAAAATGAGAAGCTGGTCTGAATTACAGTTACTCTTTAGAGGTCCACTGAAGTTTTGTTTGTAGCCTAATATATATTTTGTAGATGGTCTATGGACAAAACCTACAAAGATATTTTACCTATTTTCAGGGTATAGTTTACTATGGCTGCAATAATAGGCTCCAATTTCTCCTTTTATTTTCTTTTTGGAGTTTTTGTTTCAAAAATCTGATGCTGTCAGATGCATAGCTTTTTTTGACTATTTTTTTTTCTTCCAAGATTTTATTTAAATTCAAGTTAGTTAACATATAGTGTAGTATTGGCTTCAGGAGAATTTAGTGATTCATCACTTACATATACATCCAGTGCTCATCCCAACAAGTACCCTCCTTAATGCCCAACACCCATTTAATCCATTCCCCCCACCACCAACCCTCCACGAACTCTCAGTTCTCTATAGTTAAGTCTTATGGTTTTCCTCCTTGTTTTCATCTTATATTTCCTTCCCTTCCCCTATGTTCATGTGTTCTGTTCTTACATGCCACATATGAGTGGGATCATAGGATATCTGCCTTTCTCTGACTGGTTTTGCTTCACCTAACACACTCTAGTTCTATCCACGTCGTTGCAGTTGATGGACATCTGGGCTCTTTCCATAATTTGGCTATTGTTGATAGCGCTGCTGTACACATTGGGGTATATGTGCCCCTTCAAAGCTGTATTTTTGTATCCTTTGACTAAATACATAGTAGAGCCATTGCTAGGTCGTAGGGTAGTTCTATTTTTGAAGAACCTCCTTGTGGTTTTCCAGAGTGGCTGCTCCAAAGCATTCATTCGTTTTTAATGCAACCTTTGTTGTTATTACAAAATTGAATCCTTTTCTTTTAATAAGTGAGTTTATTCCATTTACATTAATTGCCTTAGTTCTGTCATCTTC
Source organism: Herpailurus yagouaroundi (assembly GCF_014898765.1). NCBI lineage: Eukaryota > Metazoa > Chordata > Mammalia > Carnivora > Felidae > Herpailurus > Herpailurus yagouaroundi. The sequence goes on along the minus strand of NW_024412400.1, from coordinate 32,017,991 downwards.
AGGCTTTGTGGTCTGTGTTTTTCTTTTCTGTATACACATTTTCTGATTGAATTGGAATAGTCTAGCTTTGGTTTTTCAAGTGTTAAATTAGTATTCCTAAACCCTCAATTTGACTTATAGCTTTAAAGGGTATCTACTGAGGTTTTGCCAATGAAATTTACACATACTTTCTTCCTCCTCTCTACCTCCCATTTTCATTTAAATTGTTATTTCTAGGATGTTATACATATATTTCCTCTTCCTCTCTACATCCTAGTTTTACATTTCTTTTTTCCAGATCTCTATTCTTTTTACATTTGAATGGATTGAATGCTATTTATTTCTTTTCCCCAATGGTTGCTACATTTCCAGGCTCTTTATTTTGGTTTGTTTCTTGGTTTTATGATTGTCTTTTTTATAGAAGAGCTCGTGGGTGCTATATTCCCTTCAGTTCTTACATGTTGAAAATACCCACTTGTGTTTTCATGCTTGAATGTCATCTGGGGTTAGTATAAAATTTGAGATTTTAGAAATTTTTTCTCTGAAAAAGTTGTATGTGTTGTTTTATGATCTTCTAATATTCATTTTCACCATGGAGGTACCTGAGGCGAGGGTGATTTTACTTTTCCCTTGTCTGAGGACTTGAATTTTTTAAGTGGAAAAGAAACCCAATTAAAGTTTCTTTCTTAAAGTTAAAATCAAGTTAGTTAACATATAGTGTAGTCTTGGCTTGAGGAGTAGAAACCAGGGATTCATCTCTTACATATGACACTCAGTGCTCATCCCAAAAAGTACCCTCCTTAATGCCCATTACCCATTTAACCCATCCCCTCACCTACCTCTCCTCCAGCAACCCTCAGTTTGTTCTCTGTATAGAAGAGTCTCTTATGGTTTGCCTCCCTCTGTTTTTCTTATTTTTCCTTCCCTTCCCCTGTGTTTATCTGCTGAGTTCCTCAAATTCCACATGAGTGAAATCGTATGGTATCTTTCTCTGACTGACTGATTTCACTCAGCATAATACTCTCTAGTTCCATCCACATAGTTGTAAACGGCAAGATTTCATTTTCATTGCCAAGTAGTATTCCACTGTATGTATATGTGTGTGTGTGTGTGTTTATATGTATATACACACACACCCCCCCACATCTTCTTTATCCTTTTTCCAGTGGATGGATATTTGGGCTCTTTCCATACTTTGGCTGTTGTTGATAGTGCTGCTATAAACATTGGGGTGCACAGTGCCCTTCAAATCAGCATTTTTGTATCCTTTGGATAAATGCCTGGTAGTGCAATTGCTGGGTTGTAGGGTAGTTCTATTTTTAATTTTTTGAGGAATATCCAGATTGTTTTCCAGAGTGGCTGCAACAGTTTGCACTCCCACCAACAGTGCAAAAGGGTCCCCCTTTCTCGACATCCTCACCAACATCTGTTGTTCCCCAACTTGATTGTAGCCATTCTGACAGGTGTGTGGTGGTATCTCATTGCGGTTTTGATTTTTATTTTCCTGATGATTTTTCATGTGTCTGTTAGCCATCTGGATGTCTTCTGCCCATTTCTTCACTGGATTATTTGTTTTATGGATGTTGAGTTTGGTGAATTCTTTATGGATTTTGGATGCTAACCCTTTATCCAATATTTATCTTTGAACTCCGGCAAATTCATGACATATATTGGGAATCAATCATTATCAGTATTTCCTGGATATGGTATGACTTCTGACCTTTTGGATTTCAGGACCTTTATTAAAAAAAAAAAAAAGCTTTTCTATTATCTTTGAATTTTTTGTGTTCCATTTGCTTTGTTGTCTAATACATACTAAGATCCCTGTTGTTTTCCTTATGTATACCTAATTTTCTTTCTTACACTTTACTATTCCTTCTTGATGTTTTTTAAATGTTTGCTTATTTTGAGAGAGAGAGAGAGAGTGCCCACATGCATGTATGAATGGGGGAAGGGCAGAGAGAAAAGGAGAGAGAGAATCTTAAGAAGGCTCAGCATTGTAAGTGCAGAGCCTGACATGGGGCTCGATCTCATGAACTGTGAAATCATGACCTGAGCCAAAATCAAGACTTGGATGCTTTGCCAACAGAGCCACCTAGGCTCCCCCTTACTTGATCTTTTAAAGCCTTCCTCCACATTTTAATTTTTTCTTTATAATAGTCAGGAAATATATGTCCACAAAATGACTTGTAATGTTTACATGGAATTATACTATGTATATGCAGGATAATTTTATTAATCTTCCTATCAGACCTTCAATTTTTCACTATTATAAACAACCACAGATGCTCTTAACAGTAGTGATGCTGCTTCATAAGTAACCTTACTCTAATTCCTACTAAGGAAGCTCAGTGCCAAAAAAATTTTAGATTATGCTTATGAATACACTTGCCTATCTTCCCTTCTTATTCAGTCAGGCTTAAAATAATGATGAATGATTTTTCTGGGTTTCTGGGTCCATGACATAAAAATAAGACCCCAGTTTTGTGAATAAGCATATTAAGGATATCTCAAGATTAAAGAAAGTAGCTTGGTGATGGCTTCTTCAGTACTCTCAAAAAATATATTGAAGACTTAATGGTAAGGGTGTGAAATGTAGAATCTCTGTTGGCATTTGTACTGAGCTGGATATTTGATGTTTATCCTTCTATATCTACTCTCCCCTTAGCTAGGTGGATAAGGAGGCTGATCCAAACAGACTACATCAGTTCTCTTATCTTCTTGTTTCTGGTTGGAAACCAATGAGAAGTGCCAGCAGGATACTAAGGGATATGAGCAAAGTGAAATTGGGTATTTATTCTAGCAGCTCTCACCTAGATTGCCATAGTTTGACTAAATTCCATTACTGAAGGTCACAACTCCTGTCAGCTCTCTCCATATACTTACTCTCTTTGGGTTCTGATGATGGTTTTATCTCCTTGTCCTTTTAGACCTAAGGATGGAAGTGGCTCCCCACTGTTGCTAGTTCTGGGTGTCTGCATTATTTCTTGTTGGTTTCTCTGAAACCCTCCTCTGTTTGCTATACTTATAGAAATTTGTCTTACATATGTATAAAATTACATGTATGTAAGATTATTCATTAGAACATTTTATTTGTCATAGTGGCATAACTGTACAGTAGAATATTGTGCAGCTGTAGAAAAACTTAGAACATTCATCAGATACATGCATGAAATAATCTCCCATTTGTTGGGCTTTTAAAAATTTTTCCGTGTACTCAAGGCCCCCAAAATATTTGTGAAGCCTTATTTATACCTCAGTAATTGTAAAATACAAGTGTTTTTGGTTCACCATGTTGTCTTCCCAATCTTTGTTATTGTTTTTGTCTTTATTTAGGTTTGATACACAAAAATTATATGCATTTAACAATTACACCTTGATCAGTGTGGATATATGCATACATCTGTGATACCACAATCACGGTACTCCAAAAATCTGTTCACCTCCAAAAATTTCATGGTATTTTTTTGTGTGTGTTTTGTAGGAAGACATGAGATTTGTTCTCTTAACATTTTAAAATGCAGAATACCCACATTTTTAACTATGGGCACTAAGTTGTATAGCAGATCTCTAGAACTTACTCATCTTCTATAACAGAAACTTTACATAAGTGTGGAAAAAGCAAAGTACCAAACAATGAATATAATATCCTACCATATGTGTACAGAAAAAAGAAATAAAAGAATGTATATGTGCTTTTTTATATATACACACGTATATGAATATATGTATGTGTATATATATCTATAGGAAATAAAGTGGAGGGTGTCTTTGGAAGGACATGTAATAAGAAAATGTGGGAGAACCTAGGTGGCTCAGTCGGTTTGAGTGTCTGACTTCGGCTCAGATCATGGTCTCATGGTTCGTGAATTTGAGCCCCATATCGGGCTTGGTGCTGTCAGTGCAGAGCCTGCTTCTGATCCTCTGTCCCCCTCTCTGCTCCTCCCCTGCTTGCACCCTCCCCCAAATAAATAGATATTAAAAAAAAAAAAAGGTCACAGTGATTGCTTCTAGGGAGGAAAACTGGGCAGTAGGAAACTATCCTTGTTTCTTTGAATATTAAAATATATGAATATATTACCTGTTCAAAACATATTACATTAATAAGCATTAAGAGCCTTAGAGGAACTACAAAAGAAATCATTAGAAGATGGTGGAAAGAGCCAACAAGTTATAAAGTTGCTGAAATGATCTAAGCAATGAAAGTCTTGAATAGTTTCTTACCATGATCCCTTTATGGAATTATATATATCCTATTACAAATTTGTTGTAGAAGTAAATTCTTGTTCAGTGTTGAATACAAAAAAACATGTATGGTAAAGATTTGTTTTAAACATGGTCACCTTGATTATTTAAAAGAGCTTCAGTTCTTTTAGTCTCATCCTGTATTTACAGCATTTTAGTAAATGCTAAATGTTTTTACAGCATGTGCTATCACTAACAAAGTAGAATGACTACACGATGATCTTAGCTTCCAGTGAAAAGTACAACTCCATTAAAGGAAATGGGACATGAGAAGAGTTTTAGGAAATTAGTGAAGAAGGGAAGATTGCTGGAAAAATATTCTTTCAACTAAAGTTGGTTATAATCACTCAGGATATCCAAAAATAAGAAAGGATTACTAGTTTGATTTTTTAAAGATGGTTTTACCATTCCTGATATGATTACCCCTGTTAAAAAAGTTCTATAAGACCCAGGGACCTCACTCACCCTTCCTGGAACTGTGCTTGGGCAGATTCCTCTGCAACAAGAGTCTCATACTCCTCAGCTGCAAACCTGTCCCAGTCAGAGGGCTCAGGCCCCTCATTCTCAACATCCTGATTGCAAAGAGGAAAGGAAACAAAAATAATCAAAGACAAAGAATTGGAGATTGGTTTTCTTCAGTGAACATTTGTGATGACCTGCCGAAAATATTTCATTTTAACATGTTAAGAGAGGTGCTAAAGTAACACTCTTAAAGTGATTTGTATGCCTCCAATCATAAAATTATAGTGAACTCCTCAGCAGTGAATTCTTTAGGTCTAGATTCTTTAGCCTTATAATCAGAGACCTTTGTCTGGGCTCTTCTCCCTGGCACTTTGCACACCAGCTATCTGGAGTGACTTGTGGTTTACATATGCCCACCTGAAACAGACCACCGCTTCCTCCCCTCCCTGGCATATTTTTATTGCTTCTGTAAAAGCCAGCTCAGATACCATGTCATCTGTGCTATTTTCCTAGAAAGAGCCCTTCTCCCCCAAATAATTTCCTTTGCTATACTGTACATGCTCGATTGCTACTTTTTGCTCTTCTTTTTATCTCTATATGACCATATGTCTCTTCAACACAGTCACTGGAATTTACTGAGCACTTTTTGACTAAAAATGTTCTCTGCAGATCAGAATAAATCTTGATATACTGCCATCTCTTACAAATTTTATAAAGGGGGAAAAGGCTATATACATTTTCTTTTCCTTCTCCAATCTGGGCAGTATCTTGGATTATATATTCCAGGTAAAATGCTTCTCCATGATTAAAATGAGTTATTAGCATTGCCCTCAGATGTAAGGTTAGTCATGCCCAGAAGAATGTAAATACCTAAATACTGACCATACAATATGATTATGATACTTAACTCATTTTAAGAACCCCTACTCCATCCTTTTGACATCTTTGAAACTTACATCTTAGATTTATAATTGGCAATTTTTTTTAATGTTTGTTTATTTTTGAGAGATAGCACGAGTGGGGGAGGGGCAGGGAGAGAGGGGGACACAGAATTCGAAGCAGGTTCCAGGCTCTGAGCTGTCAGCACAGAGCCTGACGTGGGGCTCAAACTCATGAACCACAAGATATGACCTGAGCTGAAGGTGGACACTTAACCAACTGAGCCACCCAGGTGCCGGGAAAAAAATTTTTTTTTAAAGCTAGTGATAATGTGCCTTGATATGCCCCAAGATCAGGCATAGAATATTTGTTTTTAGAAGGTGATCTTTGGGGGTGTCTGGGTGGCTCAGTCAGTTGAGTGTCCAATTCTTGATTTCAGCTCAGATCATGATCCCAGGGTCATGGGATTGACCTTTGCATTGGCTCCGCACTGAGTGTGGAGCCTGCTTGAAATTCTGTCTCCCTCTGCCCCCCTCCCCTGCTTGCGCTCTCTAAAATTAAAAAAATAAATAAAAATAAAAAATAACGTATGTGGTGCCTGGGTGGCTCAGTTGGTTAAATGTCTAAATGTTGGTGTTGGCTCAGGTCATGATCACACAGTTTTGTGGGTTCAAGCCCTGCATCAGCTCTGCACTGACAGCGTGGGGCCTGCTTGGGATTCTCTGTCTTACTCTCTGCCCCTACCCCACTTGTGACTGTCTCTGTCTCTCTCAAAAACAAATAAATAAACTTAAAAAATAATAAGGTGATCTTTGTATTCTTACTACTATTTAGGTCAACATGTAGAAGAAAAAGACTGAAAGTTTCTGGTAGTTTCTGGTATTCCTGTAGGACTCAACTCAAACAGTCCTTTTCTACTAACAGAATTAAAAAAAATTTTTTTTTAAAGTTTTGAGGGAGAGAGAACACAAGCAAGGAAGGGGGCAGGGGTGGGGGAGAGAGAATCCCAAGTGGGCTCTGCACTGTCAGTGCAAATGTGGGGCTCCACACAGGGCTTGAACTCAAGGACCATGATATCATGACCTAGGTCAAAACCAAGAGCTGGATGCTTAACCAACTCGACTGAGCCATTAGGCACCCCCACATAATTTTTACTTTTTAAACAAGAGAAGGGGAAGTGGTGATATTATTATTATTATTATTATTATTATTATTATTTTGACATAGACCATATGTTCAGGGCTTTTGAGGGTCCACAGGTTTTTGTGTACGCGTAAGGGTGCTCATCTCTATTCAGGTGTAGAATGACTTCAAACTGATAGTCACGCACAATAGTCATTAACACTTGAAAAAGTGTTTTGTTATCGGAGGGCTGTCTATTATGGAGAACGTCTAGTTTTCATTAGGGAGAGCTATTTACAATGTAATCCTGGAAATGAATGGTACAGTTAACCCCAATATACTTTCTAATACAGATGGTTCTATTGATACATTTTTTTAAAAAGTTAGGACAAATTTTTTTCAAAACTTTTTTGTAACTAGTGTCTAATATATAAGTATACAGACCACAAAATTCACTCAGTGATAGGCAGATGCAGGTTACCTAAACTTGAAGATTAGCTATGGAGAGACATGTGCTCTAGGTTCTTTTTTCTCTCTTTTCAGTAGGAGAGCAAATGTTTTAAATGTTACCTCTTTAAATACAAGATTCTCACAGGGAAAGACCGTTTTTATCTGTAGCACACAACCCCTGATACTGCAGCCTTCAAAGGGAAGTTAAAACCAGTACCTTCTGGACCGCAAAAGGATCTCTCTGTTCATGGTCCAAGTATTTCTCCAGATTAAAGAAAGTATCATAAAAAATGTGTGCCATTCTGCATCTCTTCAGATCTCGTAGTGTTATTTTGCCTATGTAAAAACAAATCCAGTAAATTTCAAGAACTTTTTGGCAAGTGAAAAAAACTTTTACTGAAGTTTAAGAGTATATGAATATGCCAATTTTATTATATAAAATCCCATTTTTTTAGGTAAAATGGACATAAAATTTACCATTTTAAAGTGTGCAATTCAGCAGCTTTTAGTACATTCACAGTGTTGTACAACCATTACCACTACCGAGTTCCATAACATTTCCTCACTCCAAAAGGAAACTCTGTACTCATCAAGCAGACCTTCCCCATCTCCTCACCCAGCCTAGGGCGATCACTAATCTGCCTTCTGTTTCTATGGGGAAATTTCTTAAACTTGATTTGCCATTAGTTGTTGGTTCTAAACTAATGGTAAAGGAGAAACTTAAATATTTCTGTATTTGGGAAGCCAGTATGGAAGACTCTGGAAGTTCAGTAATTTGGGACAATCCAGGATTAAAGGCCCCCCTCTGTTACATAGGTGAGTAGTGCAGATGGTCTTTTACTCAATCTTACCATCACTGGCTGGCTTCACCAGGTCAAGCATCTGGCACAGCAAATCATGGAATGGCAAGGGCTCAATGCCCATGGCTTCCATCCGTTCACATTGCTCCTCATAGAAGTACTCCAGCTCATACATGGAGAGTACACCATCTCCATCCATATCCATGCAGCGGAACCAATACTCAATGCTAGAAGATAAGGACACTCGTTAGCAATGGCCTGGTAAGGTCCTTTATTCACCCAGATTTATTACTGCCCATGTTTCTTTTAAAATAAGTTAATATGTGTATATTTTCTTTTAAAATAAGTTAATATGTGTATACTTGAGACTTAGAGGAACACAGTTTTATAAAATTTGTTATAAAAACTGGCCAGACCCCTTCTTCCCTTTATTTCCCTTCCTCAGAATCAACCACTTTCAATACCTGATTATTTTGGTTTTTATATTTTCAGATAAGATGCCTATATTGCTCCTTCCTTACATTTCTGTTTTAAGAACTGTGTATTAATTTCATACAATGAAAAATGAGGTTTTAGCTCTTCTACCTCTCTTTCTACTTTACCTGCATGCCCTTCTGAACCTCGTAATATAAATTACTCAACTTCTTTTATCTCTTATTTGCTTAGATTTCTGTGTACATGTTACTATTCAGTGCCCATATATGCCAGTTTTCTACATCCATAATCATTCTCATCAGGGTTCTATGAACTGGATTTTCTTGATGAAGTCTTTCTTGCTTCCTTCTGACCTACTTTAACTGCACTGGTTGCTCTCTAGACTGGATTCATGGTTTCATCCCAGGGATTCCTTTCACCTTTCTCTTATTTCTTGTATCTCACACTTTCCTCATTCTTGGTTGACTTCCTTGTTTAGTGTAACATATTCTTCGGCAGCTTCCTAAAAAAAGGGAGTGAGGCACATACATTTTCTGAGATCTTAGATAGTTGAAAATACTGTTTATCTACCTCCTAACTTGGTTGATATTTTGGTTACAGAATTATACCTTGGTGGTGCTTTTCCTTCAGAAGTTTAAAGGCAATGATTCACTACACTATCTTCTATCTATCCACTATTGTTGAGAAGTCTAAAGCCATGCTGATGTCTGATCCTTTGACTATAATAACTTTTTTTTTTCCTTTGAAGCCTATAGAGGTTTCTCTGGGTCCTTGGTATTTTGAAATCTCATGATGAAGTATTCTGGTCTGGGTCTAATTCATCTACTTTCTTGGGCTTTCTGAGAGCTTACACAATTTGGAAGCTAGTATTCTTTAGTTCTCGGAAATTTTCTTAAATTATTTTATTTCTTCCCTGCCTCTTTTCACCCTTATCCATTCTTTTTTTCTGGAACTCTTGTTATTCATATCTGCATGGTCAAATATGGTAGCCACTTATCCACATGTTCCTAGTCCAATTTGAGATATCTTTAAGTGTAAATACACAACAGATTTTGAAGACTTAATATGAAAAAAAAGTAAAACATCAATATTCTTATATTGATGAGATGTTGCAATAACATTTTAGATACAGTGGATTAAATAAGATATTTAATTACAATTAATTTTATGTTTTTCTACATCTTCACTGTGGCTAAATTTCCTTTATAGTTTTTTAAAACATTTTTAGTAAAAACTGTATTTAAGGGGTACAATGAGATAATATATACATTGTGAAATAATTACTACAGTAAAATTATTTCACATATCATCTCCTCACTTAGTTATATTTGGGGGGGAGGGGGATGAGAAGACCTGAAATCTACTCTTAGCAAATTTCTAATATTTAATACAGTATTATTAACCATACTCACCATGTTGTATGTTTCATTCTAACTGCAACTTTGTACCCTTTGACTAGTACTTCCCCATTTCCTTCTTCCCTCAACTCCTGCTAACTAAAATTCTACTCTATGACTCTTTGTGTTTGACAGTTTTTAGATTTCACATGTAAGTGAGATCATGTGGTATTTGTGTCTCTGTGCATGCCTTATTTCACTTAGCATGGTGTACTCTGAGATCATCCATGTTGTCGCAAATGACAGAATTTCCTTCTTTTTAAAGGGTGAATAATATTCCAGTGTGTGTGTGTGTGTATCCCACACTTTCTTTATCCATTTATCCACTGAGGGACATTTAGGGTGATTTCATATCTTGGCTACTGTGAATAATGCTGCAATGAACATAGGAGTGCAGGTACTTCATGATATTTATTTCAGAGTTCTGATTCAAGATGGTAATGTAAGAAGATCCTGAACTTTCTCCCACAGACACACCAAATCTACAGCTATATATGGAACAAGTTCTTCTGAAAAGACTCCTTAGAACTGAGTAACTCCTACACACTGTGCAGACAAGAAAACCCCACATCTAAGTGGGTAGGACAGGCTGACACACAATCTCACTATAATCCCCACCTCTGTCATGGTGACCTACAATCAAGAGGAAACTTAAAACCTGGAACTTCTTCCGAGGAGTGAAGGGTTTGAATCTCATACTGGGCACCGTAACTCTTAAGACCTGAAACTAAAAGATGACTCCCTAAAACATCTAGCTTTGGAAATCTCTATAGAGCTTGTGTCCATGAGACCCAAAAGGGTACAGTTAAGTGAGAAATGGCTCGTAAGGGGCTTATGTGCTTGGACTCACCCATGCTAGCGACCAGTGCAGAAGCAGCCAATAGACACCCAGACTTTCTGTGAAAGACACTCATTTCCTTATCTTAAAGCCTTGGCCTAAGGGCAGGCATCTAACTTAAAACACACATCTAGGGGCCTCCTGGGGTACTCTCTGGGGACAGAGGCTAGAGCATACCATGTTTACTCTTCTCCTCTGCTGCACTACACAGTGCCACTATCTCCTGGAGGGGAGCTTTTACATGCATCTGGTGCCCTGTTTTTATGTCTGGAGCCCTGCCTGGTATTTGCAGCTGCCACCCAGGGATGCTCACCGATAGCCTGGCTCTGGTGGCCAGGGGGGCTTGTGTTCCTGGGCCCCATGAGACTATAACAATAGGAGACCTAGTTCTTAGCAGGCTACTATATCCGGGGTACTGCACAGACAAGAGGTTGAAACATACTTCCTGGCTTTCTGTGAAAGAGGGCTATTTGCTTGTGTTGGAGTTTCAGCCCAAAATGTAGGTTTCAGGTTTAGCACACATCTAGGAGCTTATGGAGTTGCTTTCAGGGTATGGAGGCAAGTGGATGCCATCTTTGTGTTCTCCCTTTGTCTCATTCCAGCTGCTGGTATCTTTTAGAAAGGAGCTTATGCACTTGTATGGTACCCCAATTTTGGAGACTGATGCCCAGGGGATACTTAAGATTGCCTAGCTCTGGTGGCCAGTGAGGCTTATGTTTGTGGTCCCAGAGGACTGTATATATGTGCATACTTTTAAAAGATGACAACCAGCCTCCATCTAGGTGCTGAAATCTTCCCCTCTGGGATAATGACAGGTCTTGGCACAACCTCGACTATTAGGAGCCATTAAAAATAAAAGAGGATGCTTGGACAATTAAAAGGTTTAAGATACAAGGGCTAGGACAGGGTTGAACAATAAAGTTTACCTACTACACAAGGCTACTATTCAAGACTTGGAGAGGTGGTTATTTTATCTAATGCACAGAAATCAACACAGTCAAGCAGAATGATGAAACAAAAAAATATGTTCTGAATTAAAAAATGAGAAAACGTCAGAAAAAATTCCTTAATAAAACTAAGTTAAGTGATCTACCTGATAAAGAGTTCAAAATAATGGTCACAAAGATGCTCACTGAACTTGGGAGATGAATGGATGAAGACAGAACTCAGAGATGAAAAATATAAGAATGTACTAAACAGAAGTCATAGAGCTGAAGAATATAATAACTGAACTGAAAAATACATCAGAAGAGTTTGAAACCAGACTAGATAAAGCAGAAGAAAGGATCAGTAAACTTGAATACAGGGCAGTGGAACTCAATCAGAGCAGCAAAAAGAAAAAAGAATGAAAAATGTGAAAAAAATAGAAGATTAGGGAATACTTCCAAACTCCTTTTACAAGGCCAGCAGTACCTTGATAACAGAACAAGGACACTATGAGAAAATTACAGGCCAATATTACTGATGAATACAGATTCAAAAATCCTCAACAAAATACAGTAAAACCTTGGATTGCGAGTACCTTGTTCTGTGAGTGTTCTGTAAGACAAGCAAAATTTCTAATAAATTTTAACTTGATAAACAATGTCTTGAAATATGAGTAGTACGTGATGCCGAATGTCACATGATCACAACTGAGCCAATGGTTCTTTCCTCCCTCCCTCTCTCTCTCTCCTTTCCTCCCTCCCTCCCTCTCTTGGTGGGATTGTATCCTGTTTTTGGATGCTCGGTCTCAGGTTGTGGTGTTTGGCAGGAATCAGTGATTTTTCAGAATGTTGGAAGGTGCCCACAATTGGTACTAGTGTATTTTTTGTCACTACAAAGCACCTATGGACAGTCCTTTGCTTTTCCATGCAAGACTAAGCTTAGGAATTCTTTACTTCATTCCCGGTCAGGCTGCCTACAGATATAGACCCTTTCCTTTGCTGCCTTATTGCCAGTTACATTAAATATAGTATATGACAAGAATTTATTAATACTGTACTCTAGTCAGCATCCATGTGAGCATATACAATGGCTCCCATGCAGAAAAAGGTTCCACTGAGCCAAGACAGCAGTGATTCTGTTAGCGATAGTGAAATTCATCCTATATAATAAGCCTCCTTTCTCTTGTCTTCCTCACACCAGCCATGAAGGTTTTCAAAGGTAAGTGCCAGTTAACTCATTTTTCTTTACATTTATTATTTTGTATCAGATTATAGTATTGTAATCATTTTTATATGAGTATCTTTGGGTTGTGGAATAAATAATCTGAATTTCAATTATTTCTGTTTTCAATTTTTTTATTAAAATTAAAAATTTTTTTTTTAATTTTGAGAGAGAAACAGAGCACAAAGCGGGGGTGGCAGAGAGAGAGAGAGAGAGAGAGAGACAGAATCAGAAGCAGGCCCCAGGCTGAGCTGTCAGCACAGAGCCCAACATAGGGCTCGAACCCACAAGCTGTGAGATCATGACCTGAGCTGAAGTTGGATGCCTAACTGACTGGGCCACCCAGGTGCCCCAAGTTTCCATTATTTCTTATGGGGAAATTTGCTTTGATCTATAAATGCCTTGGATTACAAGCATGTTTCCAGAATGAATTATGCTCGTAAACCAAGGTTTTACTTGTATTAGCAACTGAAATTCAACGGTACATTAAAAGGATCATAAACCATGATAAAGTGGGTATTCCGGGGTTGCAAGGATGGCTCGACATCTGCAAATCAATCAATGAGATGAAATTAATGAAATGAAGGATAAAAATTACATGGTCATGTCAGTAGATGTAGAAAAAGCATGTGATAAAATTCAACATCCATGTCTGATAAAAGCTCTTAACAAAGTGGGGACAGAGGGAATATATCTCCACATAATAGGTCATGTATGAGAAGCCCATAGCTAACATCATATTCAGTGGTAGAAAGCTGAAGGCTTTTCCTGCAAGATCTAGAACAAGACAAAAATACCCACTCTCACCATTTTTATTCAACATAGTACTGGAAGACCTAGACAGAGCAATTAAACAAGAAAAATAAATAAAAGGGAAGGATTTCCCTTTTTTCCCCAAACTGGACAAGGAAGAGGTAAAACTGTTAACTCTGCAGATGACATATACAGAAAACCCTGAAGACTCCACCAAAAAAAGTGTAGAAGTAATAAACTCTATAAAACTGCAGGATGCAAAAATCAATACAAAGTAGCAGGAGAAGAAATTAACAATCCTGTTTACAGCTGCATCCAAAAGAATACAATACCTGGGAATTCATTTAACCAAGGAAGTGAAAGACTTGTACACCAAAAACTATTAAGACACTGATAAAACTGAAGACCTGCATAAATGCAAAGACAGTTTATGTTCATGGATTGGAAGAATATTGTTAATATTACTCAAGGCATTCTACAGATTCAGTGCAATCCCTATAGAAATTCCAGTGGCATTTTTTTTAACAGAAAGTGAACAAACAATCCTAAAATTTGTATGGAATGACAGAAGACCATGAATACCCAAAGCAGTATTGAGCAACAAGATGCTCAAGAAAAAAGCTGGAGATTTCACACTACTTGATTTCAAAATCTACAAAGCTATAGTAATGAAAACAGTATGTTATTTGCATAATAACAGACACATAGGTCAATGTAACAGAATAGAGAGCCCAGAAATAAACCCACATATATATGGTCAATTGATGTATGACAAAGGAGCCAAGGATATAAAATGCAGAAAGGAGGGGCGCCTGGGTGGCTCAGTGGTTAAGCGTCTCACTCTTGGTTTTGGCTCAGGTTGTGATCTCATAGTTTTGTGGGTTCAAGCCTTGCATCAGGCTCTGAGCTGATAGCATGCAGCCTGCTTGTGGTTCTCTCTCTCTCTGCACCTCCCTCGCTCATATTTTTTCTCTCTCAAAATAAATAAACTTAAAAAAAAATAAAATGGAGAAAGGACGGTAATTTCAACAAATGGTGTTGGAAAAAACTGCCACATGCAAAAGAATGAAATTGGACCACTATCATATACAATACACAAAAATCAACTCAAAATTTATTAAAAACATAACAGAAGTATAAAACTTCCAGAAGAAAATATAAGCAGCAAACTCTTTGATATCAGTGTTGGCAATAACTTTTTGGCTATAACACCAAAAGCAAAGGAAATTATCAACAAAATAAAAAGGCAATCCTGAATGGGAGAAAATATTTGCAAAGTATATATCTGGTAAGGGGTGTATATCCAAATATATATAGAGAAGTCATACAACTCAATAGCAAAAACCAAACCAAACCAAACCAAACAAACAAAAAAACTGATTAAAAAATGGGCAGAGGGTCTAAATAAACATTTTTCCAAAGACACCCAGATGGCTAGTAGGTACATGAGGAGATGTTCTACATGACTATCAGGGAAATGCAATTCAAAAATATAATGAAGTATTACCTCACACCTGTTAGCATGACTATTATCAAAAAGACTAGAAATAACAAGTGTTGGTGAGGAGAATGTGGAGAAAAGGGAACCTATGTACACCATGGTGAGAAAGTAAATTAATGCAGCTACTATGGAACACAATATTGAGGTTCCTCAAAAAATTATAAGCAGAATTTCCATATGATCCAGCAATTTTACCTTTGGTTATTTATCTGAAGAAAATGAAAACATTAACTTGAAAAGATATATCTACGCCCCATTTTCAACCCCATGCAGCTAAGATATGGAAACAACCTATGTGTCCATTGATGGATAAAGAAGGAAAATGCAGGGCGCCTGGGTGGCGCAGTCGGTTAAGCATCCGACTTCAGCCAGGTCACGATCTCGCGGTCCGTGAGTTCGAGCCCCGCGTCGGGCTCTGGGCTGATGGCTCAGAGCCTGGAGCCTGTTTCTGATTCTGTGTCTCCCTCTCTCTCTGCCCCTCCCCCGTTCATGCTCTGTCTCTCTCTGTCACAAAAAAATAAATAAACGTTAAAAAAAAAAATTTAAAAAAAAAAAGAAGGAAAATGCAGAATATATACACAATGAAATATTATTCAGCCATAAAAAAGAAATTATCTGATTAAAAAAATGGGTGGAAGACTTGAATAGACTTTTTAAAAAAAATGTTTGTTTTGAGAGAGTGAGCACAAGCAGGTGAGGGGCAGAGAGAGGGAGAGAATCACAAGCAGGCTCTGCAGAGCCTGACACAGGGCTCAATCCCACAAACCATGAGATCATGATCTGAGCCAAAATCAAGAGTCTGATGCTTAACTGACTGAGCCATCCGGGCGCCCCATGAATAGACATTTTTCTAAAGAAGACATATAGATGGCCAACAGACACCTGAAAATGTGCTCTGTATCACTAATCATCAGGGAAATGCAAACTAAAAACACAATGAGATATCACCTCACACCTGTGAGAACGGCTAAACTAAAACACAAGAAAAAACGAGTGTTGGCGAGGATGTGGAGAAAAAGGAACCCTTATGCACTGTTGGTGGGACTGCAAACTAGTGCAGTCACTGTGGAAAACAGTATGGAGGTTCCTCAAAGAATTAAAAATAGAATTACCATATGATCCAATAATTTCACTACTGGTATTTACCTAAAACAACACTAATTCAAAAAGATATATGTATCCATGTATACTTCAGTGTTATTTACAACACCCAAGACATGGAAGAAACTCACATGTCCCCTGACAGATGAATAGATGAAGAAGTGGTTTATACATACAATGAAATATTACTCAGCTATAAAAAAGAATGAAATCTTGTCATTTGTAAACAGCATGGATGGAGTAGAGAGTATAATGTTAAATAAGTTGGTCAGAGAAAGACAAATTTGTTATGTTTTCACTCACATGTGAAATTTAAGAAACAAAGCAAGCAAGCAGAGAGAAAAGAGTCAAACAAAAATCCCAGATTCATAAATAAAGAGAACAAACTGGTGGTTGCCAGAGGGGAAGTGGGTCTGGCAGGATAGGTGAAATAAATTAAGGGAATTAAAAGTACACTTATCTTGATGAGCACTGAGAAATGTATAGAATTGTGAAATAGTTATATTGTATACCTGAAACAAATATAACACCATATGTTAATATAAAAAAAAAAAAAACAAGGAATGAAATTCTACCGTTTATGACCACATGGATGGACCTTGAAGACACTGTGCTGGGTGAAATAAGTCAAACACAAATACTCTTATGATCTCACTTATATTTGAAAACTAAGAAAAAATAAAAAAAAAACTGAGGTCACATATACAATGAAAAGATTGGTGGTTACCAGTGTGGAGGGTGGGATGGGCAAACAGAGTGAAGGTGGTGAAAAGGTACAAATTTACATTTATAAGGTAAGTCCTGAGGATGTAATGTACAGCATGGTGACTTTACTGCATATTTGAAGGTTGCTAAGAGACCTTAAAAGTTTTTATCACAAGAAAAAAAATTTTGTATCTGTATATAGTGGTGAATGTTAAGTGGACTCACGTTAGTGATCATTTTGCAATATATATGAATATCAAATCATTATGTTGTACATCTAAAACTATCATGTCAATTATACCTCAATATAAAAATAATTTTTTAAGAAAAGAAGTTGGAATTGTAGTGAAGTAATCTGAGGTTAGTCTTTGCAGCCTGTACTTTTAAGAGCCTCAAGTTAGAAAAAAATTTGTTTTACTTATTTACTGTGGTTAAAAGCACCATTACATTTGCTTACAAATCAGTCATAATTTGAGAAAAGATAGATTTTTTTGAACCTCAGAAATTGTTCCATTTGCTACCAGCATATTTTCCATTTTGGCACAGTAACGGTAAATGAAAAGAAAGATAGATACTGATTTCATCATCTTTGGATACATATACAGAAGTGAGATTACTGGATCATATGGTTTAGTTCTATTTTTAATTTTCTGAAGAACCTCCATACTGTTTATTATAATGGGTGTACCAATTTATATTCCCATCAACAGTCTACCATGGTTCCCTTTTCTCCACATTCTTGCCAATTCTTAGTGATGTTGAGCATCTTTTCATTTACCTGTTGGCCATTTATAGGTCTTTTGGGAAATGTCTATTCAGAGCCTTTGCCCATTTTTACTTTTATATAGCTCTTCCTCCCCACCTCCCCCAGTTTTTAAATTCTAGCTAGTTAACTACAGTGAAATATTAGTTTCAGGCATAGAACTTGTGATTCATCACTTACTTACAACACCTAGTGCTCATCACAAGTGCTTTCCTTGATACCCATTACCTATTTAACTCATCTACCCCCCCCCCCCACATCACCTCTCCTTCAGTAACCATGAGTTTTCTATCGTTAAGAGTCTATTTACTGTCTTGTCTCTTTTTTCCCTGTTCACTTATTTTGTTTCTTAAATTCAATGAGTGAAATCATATGCTATGTGTCTTTCTCTGACCTATTTTGCTCAGCATAATACTCTCTAGCTCCATCCACATTGTTGTAAATGGTAAGATTTCATTCTTTTTGATATCTAAGTAATATTCCATTGTATATACATACTACATCCATTTTATCCATCAGTCGATGGACATTTGGGCTCTCTCCATAATTTGGCTATTGTTGGTAATACTCTTCTAAACATTATTGTGTATATACCCCTTTGAATTAGTATTTCTGTATCCTTTGGGTAAATACCTAGTAGTGCACAAAAATTGTTGTTTAGGGTAGTTCTATTTTTAACTTTTTGAGAAACCTCCACACTATTTTCCAGAGTGGCTGCCTCAGTTTGCATTCCCACCAACAGTGTAAGAGGGTTCCCCTTTCTCCACATCCTCAACTACACCTGTTGTTTCTGGTATTGGTAATTTTAGCCATTCTGACTGGCATGAAGTGGTATATATCACTGTAGGTCTGATTTGTATTTCTCTGATGATGAGTGATGAGTGATGTTGAGCATCTTTTCATGTGTCTGTTAGCCAACTGTTTGGTCTTTGGAAAAATGTCTATTCCTGTCTTTTGCCCATTTTTAAACTGGATTACTTTTTCAGTATTGAGTTTTAGAAGTTCTTTATATATTTTGGATATTCACCCATTATCAGATAAGTCATGTTTAAATATCTTCTCCCATTCTGTGTGTTGCTTTTTAGTTGTGTTGCTTTTTAGTTTTGTTGATTCTTTCCTTCACTGTGCAGCTTTTTATTTTGATGTAGTCTCAAAAGTTTATATTTGCTTTTCCTTCCCTTTGCCTTAGGAGACCTATCTAGAAAAATGTTGCTATGGCTGATGTCAGTGAAATTATTGCCTGTGCTCTCTTCTAGGATTTTTATGGTTTCAGGTTTCACATTTGGGTCTTTAATCCATTTGAGTTTACTTCTTATGGTGAAAGAAAGTGGTCTCAGTGTGGCGCCTGGGTGGCTCAGTCGGTTAAGCGTCCAACTTTGACTCAGGTCATGATCCCACAGTTCGTGGGTTCAAGCCCCGCGTCAGGCTCTGTGCTGACAGCTCCGAGCCTGCAGCCTGGTACAGATTCTGTGTCTCCATCTCTCTGCCCCTACCCCCGCTTATGCTCTCTCTTCTCCTTCAAAAATAAACATTAAAAAAAAATTTTTTTTAAAAAGAAAGTGGTCCCAGCTTCTTTCTTTTGCATGTTGCTGTCCAGTTTTCCCAACACCATTTGTTGGTTCATTTCTGGGTTTTCTATTCTGTTTCACTGATCTATGTGTCTGTTTTTGTGCCAGTACCATACTTTCTTGATCACTACAGCTTTGTAATATAGCTTGAAGTCCAGAATTCTGATGCTTCCAACTTTTTCTTTTTCAAGATTGCTTTGGCTATTTGAGGTCTTTGTGGTTCTATACAAATTTTAGTACTGTTTGTTTCTAGCTCTGTGAAAAATGCTGGTGGTATTTTGATAGGGATGGCATTAAATGTGTCTATCACTTTGCGTAATATAGGCATTTTAACAATATTTGTTCTTCTAATCCATGAGCATGGTATGTTTTTGCATTTCTTTGTGTCCTCTTTAATTTCTTTCATAAGTGTTCAATAGTTTTCAGAGTACAGATCTTTTACCTCTGGTTAGTTTTAGTCTAGTATCTCATGGTTTTGGGTAGAATTGTAAATGGAATTGATTCCTTGATTTCTCTTTCTGCTGCTTCATACTTGTACAGAAATGCAACGGATTTCTGTACATTGATTTTACCTTTGGCCACTGTTAAATTGAGTTTTTTTGTTGCTGAATTATTTACATTCCTTATATATTTTGGATGTTAACTTATCAGCTATATGGCTTGCAAATATTTTCTTCCATTTTGTAGGTTGTTTTCACTCTTGATTGTTTCCTACTAAAAGTTTTTTAGTTTGATGCGATCCCATTATTATTATTATTATTATTATTAATTGGCCTGTGCTTTTGGGTCATATAAAAAAATCAAATTGCACACACCAATGTCAAGAAACTTGTTCTCTGTTTTCTTCTAGTAGTTTTACAGTTACAGGCTTTACATTTAAGTCTTTAATCCATTTTGAGTAGATATTTTTAAAATTGAGACGTGTCCAACTTCATTCTGCATGTGGATAACCAGTTTTCCCAGCATAATTTATTGAAGAGACTGCCCTATCCCCATGTGTGTTCATGGCACCACTATCATCTATTTCTGGGCCCTCTACCCTGGTCCAATAGTCTATATTTTTATGTTAGTACCATGCTTTTTTGAATAGTATAGCTTTGTAGTATATTTTGAAATTAGGTAGTGTGATGCCTCTAGCTTTGTTCTTGTTGCTCAAGACTGGTTTTGCATTTCTCAGTCTTTTGTGGTCCCAAATGAACTTTAGGATTGTTTTGTTCACTTTTGTGAAAAATGTCATTAGAATTGTGACAAAAATTGCACTGAATCTGTAGATAGCTTTAGGTAGTATTTTAATGATATAATATTATATATATAATATCAATTGTTAATTATAATAATTCTTCTAATCCATGAAGATGGGATAGCTTTCCATTTTTTTGTGTCCTATTCAAATTATTACATCAAGATTTTATAGAGTTCAGTGTACAGATCTCTGATTTCCTTGGTTAAATGTCTTCCTACATTAAAAAAAAATTATGTGATGCTGTTGTACATGGGTTTATTTTTCCAGATATCATTAGTGGGTAGAAATGCAACTGATTTTTGTAGGTTGATTTTGTATCCTACAGCTTCACTAAATTAGTTCATTGGTTCTAATAGTTTTTTGGTGGTCTTCAGGGTTTTATATATAAAATTGACCCTTGAACAACATCAGGTTGAACTGCATGGGTCCACTTATACATGGATTTTTCTTGGTCAGTACAGTATTGTAAATGTATTTTCTCTTCCTTATAATTTTCTTAAGTTTTTTCCTTCTAGCTTACCTCATTCTAAGAATGTAGTATATAATACATGTAACATAAAAAATATGTGTTAATCAATGGTTTATGTTATCAGTAAGACTTCTAGTCAATCATAGGATATTAGTAATTAAATTTGGGGGGAGTCAGAAGTTAAATGTGGACTTTTGACTTTGTGGTGGGTCAGTACCCCTAACCCCTATGTTGTTCAAGAGTCAACTGTGTAATATTATGTCCTCTGCAAAAAGAAAAAACTTTACTTCTTCCTTTCTGATTTGGATGCCTTTTCTTGGTCTTGCCTAAAAATTCTAGTTAGAATTCCCAGTTGAATCAAAGTGGCAAGAGTGGGCATCCTTGCCTTGTTTCTGATCTTAGAGGAAAAGCTTTCAGCTTTCACCACTGAGTATGATGGTAGTTATGAACATATACACAACCTTTATTTTGTTGAGATACATTCTTTCTCTATCCAGTGTGTGTGTGTGTGTGTGTGTGTGTGTGTGTGTGTGTGTGTGTGTGTTTACATCATGAATATAGTGTGAATTTTGTCAAATGCTTTTTTGCATCTTTGGAGTGGTTCATACAATATTTACATTTCTGTTAATGTGGTATATGACACTTACTGATTTGTGTAGTTGAACCATCCTTACATTCTAGGGATAAACCCCAATTACTCATGGCGTTGATCCTCTTAATGTGAATTCGGTTTGCTAACATTTTGTTGAGGACTTCTGCATCTATGTTCATCAGGGCAATTGATCTATAATTTTCTTTTTTTGTAGTGTCCTTATCTGGTTTTGGTATAAGGATATTGCTGGCCTCGTAAAATGAGTCTGGGAGTGTTCCCTCCTCTTCAATTTTGGGGAAGACTTTGGGAAGCACTGCATTTTATTTTTCTTTAATTGGTAGAATTTACCTATGAAGCCATCAGGTCTTTGGCTTTTCTGTTTTGGAAGGTTTTTGATTACTGACTCTATCTCCTTACTCATTACTGGTCTGTTCAGATTTTCCATTTCTTCACGATTCAGTCTTGGCAGATTGTAGGTTTCTAGGAATTTATCCATTCTTGGTACATTATTTGATTTATTGGCATATAAATCTTCATAGTAGCTTGTGATCTTATTTCTATGGTATTGATTGTAATGTCTCCTCTTTCACTTATAATTTGAGTCTTCTCTTAGTCTACTTAAAAATCTGTCAATTTTATCTTTTCAAAAAACTAACTCTTAGTTTCACTGATCTTTTTCTGCTGCTTTTCCTAGTCTCTATTTTATTTATTTCTGATCTTATTTTCTTGCTTCTGCTAATTTTGGGTTTAGTGTGTTCTTTTTCTAGTTTCTTGAGGTATAAAGCTAGGTTGTTTAATCTTTTTCTTACTATAGGCATTTATTGAAGGTCCCTCTTAGAACTGCTTTTGATGCATTCCATTAGTTTTGATATATTTTATTTCCATTTTCATTTGTCTCAAGATATTTTGATTTCTCTTCTGATTTCTTGATTAATTGATCATGAGTGTTTTTACTTTCCACATATTTGCAGTTTTTCTCCTGCTACTGATTTCTAGTTTCATACCATTGTGGTTGGAAAAGATACTTGTTATAATTCAATATACTTAAATTTATTGACTTGTTTTGTGGACTAAAATATGATCTGTCCTGGGGAATTCTCTTTGTGAATGTGTATCTTGTTGCTGTTGGATGGAATGTTCTTCATATGCGTGTTAGGTCCATTTGGTCTACAGTGCTGTTCAAGTTTGCTGTTTCCTAATTTTATGTCTAGATGATCTATCCATTGTTGCAAGTGGGCTGCTGAGGTCCCCTATTATTGTATTGCTATTTTCCCCATCAAATCTGTTAATACTTACTTTATACACTTAGGTGTTCCATTGTTGGTACATATATATTCATAATTGTCATATCCTCTTGATGAATCGACTCCTTTATCATTATATACTGACTTTCTTTGTCTCTTGTGACAGTTTTTGACTTGGAGTCTATTTTGTCTGATATTAAGTAATGCCATCCTGCTCTCTTTTGGTTATCATTTGCATGGAAGATTTTTTCCTATCCCTTCACTTTTAGCCTATATGTGTCCTTAGAGCTATAAGAGTCTTTAGTAGGCAGCATATTGTGGGATCTTGTCTTTAATCCATCTAGCCACTCTGTGTCTTTTGATTGGATATTTTGATCCATTTACATTTATTTTTTATTTTTTTTATTTAAAAAAAATTTTTTTTCAACGTTTTTATTTATTTTTGGGACAGAGAGAGACAGAGCATGAACGGGGGAGGGGCAGAGAGAGAGGGAGACACAGAATCGGAAACAGGCTCCAGGCTCCGAGCCATCAGCCCAGAGCCCAACGCGGGGCTCGAACTCACGGACCGCGAGATCGTGACCTGGCTGAAGTCGGACGCTTAACCGACTGCGCCACCCAGGCGCCCCGATCCATTTACATTTAAGTAATTATTTTTATGTAAGGACTTACTATTGCCATTTTGTTAATTGGTTTCAACTCTTGTGTATTTCTGTTATTCCTTTCTTGCTGTGATCCTTTGTCATTCACTGATTTTTTTTGTAGTGGTATACTTTGGTTCCTTTATCTTTTGTGTATCTAATTTATCGTTTGTGTATCTACTTTATTTTTAGTTAACATGAAGATTACCTAAAACCTAGTTGTAACAATCTATTTTAAGTTGACAATAACAAGTTCAATTGCATATGAAATCTGTATGCTTTAACTTCTCCAACGTTTTGTTATTGATGTCACAACTTATTTTTCTTCTATATTGTATATCTGGTATCTAATTATTGTAGCTTTTTTGATACTTTTGTCTTTTAAAACCAGAGTTAAAAATGATTTAAGCACTTTCATGCTATTATTGTAAATTTGACTTTATTTTTGCGCTTACAATGAGTTTCATACTTTGATGTTAGTTAGCATTCTTCCTTTCAGCTTGAAGAACTCTCTTCAGCATTTCTTGTAAAGCAGCTCTACTATGATTAACTCCCACAGATCTTGGTTGACTGAGAAAGCCTTTATCTCTTCTTTATTTCCGAAGGACAGCCTTGCCAACTATAGTGTTCTTGGCTGGCAGTGTTTTCTTTTGACACTTTGAATGTATCATCCCATTCTCCTGGTCGGCAAGGTAGTCAAGTAAAAAATCTACTACTAGGGATTCCCTTGTATGTGATGAGTTGGTTTTCTCTTGCTGTTTCAAATTATGTTTTTGACTTAAAAAAATTTTTTTAAATGTTTTCTTTTTGAGAGAGACAGAGTGTGAGTGACAGAGGGGCACGGGGGGGGGGGGGAGACAGACAGACAGACAGACAGAATCTGAAGCAGGCTCCAAGGTCTGAAGTGTCAGCACAGAGCCTGATGCAGGGCTTGAACCCAAGAACCGTGAGATCATGACCTGAGCCAAAGTCTGATGCTTAACTGACTGAGCCACCCAGGTGTACTCCCACTCCTTTAAAAAAACTTTAAAAATTGTTTATTTTTTTGGGGGGGGGGGAGGAGCAGAGAGAGAGAGAGAGAGCGCGCAAAATTCTGTCTCTGACTTTTCAGAATTTGCTTATAATGTGTCTTAGTGAAGATCTCTTTATATTTTATCTGTTTGGGGTTCCTTGGACTTCATGAACCTGGATGTTCATTTCCCTCTCCAGATTAGTAAACCTGTCATTATTTATTTAAATATGTTTTCTCTCTTTTCTTTATCTGTTTCTTCTGGGACTCCTATAATGTGTTTATTGTTTCTTTTAATGGTGTCCCATAAGTCTTGTAAGCTTTTTGCCCTCTTTTTCATTATTTTTTTTCCCTTTTCTTTCCTTTGGGTAATTTCAGTTGACTTGTCTTCATGCTCACAGATTCCTTCTTCTGCTTGAGTTTGCTGTTGAAACTCTCTGTGGAATTTTTCAGTGCAGTTATTGTGTTCTTCGGCTCCAGAATTTGTCTGGCTGGATTTTATGGTTTCTCTGTTGCATTTCTCATTTTCATCATGTTTTGTTTTCCTCATTTTGCTTAGTTCTCTGTTTTGTCTTATAGTTCATTGAGAATCTTTAAGATGACTGTTTTAAGGGGCGCCTGGGTTGCTCAGTCAGTTAAGGTCCCACTTTTGGTTTCAGTTCAGGTTATAATCTCACAGTTTGTGAGTTCAATCCCAGCATCAGGCTCCATGGTGGAGCCTACTTGGGATTCTCTCATTCTCTGCTCCTACCCTCTTGCTTGCTCTCTCAACATAAATCTCAAAGAAAAAAAAAGATACTATTTTGAATTATTTGTCAGGCAGTTTGCAGATCTCAATTTCTTTAAGGTCAGTTACTGGTGCTTTATTTTGTTCCTTTGGTGGTGTCACATTCCCTTGGTTATTCATGATCCTTGTGACACTGCATTGTTGTCTCTGTATCTGAAGAAGTAGGTATCTCTTCCAGTCTTCATCTTATTTATTTATTTACTTAGTTTAGTTATGTATGAGAGAGAGAGTGTGTGCACACACACAAGAGCAGGGGAGGGAGAGAGAGAGAGAAAGGGAAACACAGAATCTGAAGCAGGTTCCAGGCTGTGAGCTGTCAGCATAGAGCCCAACACAGGGCTCAAACCTGTGAATCATGAGATCATGACCTGAGCTGAAGTCAGATGCTTAACCAACTGAGCCACCCAGGTGTCCTTCTTTCAGTCTTTAAAGACTGACTTTGGCAGGCAAGCCCTTTGGCAGTTTGTTCAGAAATTCTGGGCACGCTGTCTGATGGGGTCTGTGGGCGAGTTTGTGGCTGGAGTCCTCAGGAGGCCCAGGCCAGCTGGTGAGCAGGCCTGTGCCTGGGTCCATGGGGGCTGACCTGGTAGTTAAGTGGGTCTGGAGCCTAGGTCTGCAAGGAGTGGCCTGTTGCTGGAATGGGTCTGTGATGTCAGAAATATAGGTCTGCAGTGATGGACCTGGAGCTTGGGTCTGTGGGGACTGGCCAATGTTGAGGTCTACTGCATTTTGCTGGAGCTTGGGGATCGGTTGCCAGTGGCTGGTCTGGCACTAGGGCAAGCTTATGGCTATAAGGGCCAACCTGGTGCTGAAGGAATATGGTGGATGGTTCGGCAGTAGTCTGTTTGGAGCCTGGAATTGTGAGGGCTGGCTTGGTGCTAGAGTGAGCCTAGAGCCTGGGACTACAGGTGTGGGCCTGGAGCCTGGGTCCATGGGGGCTGGCCTGACACTGGGGTGGGCATAGGGGCTGGGTCCACTGGTGCTAGCCTGGTGTTGCTGTTTATTTGGGAGGTTCTAGTGCTGGGGTCCACAGTCAAGTTGGGTGCTCACTTCACTCCTTCCCCCATGTCTCTCTTCATACTGGGCTGCTTAGGCTTTGGAGATGGGGTGACACAAGTAATGTGAGGGTTTTCCTTTCTGCCCTCTTCATCTTTTGTTATTTCTGTGTTCCATCCAGGTGCTGCAATCTCTTACCTGCAATCCTTAGCTCTTCTGAAGGTATTTTTGTGCATGGATAGTTGTTCAAACTGATATTTCTGTGAGGAGACAAGCAACGGAAACTTCTATTCGGCCATCTTGCTGTCATCAATCTTTTGCAGCTAAATTTCAAAATTACATGCATGGCTTGCATCATATTTCAGTTTCCAGTTGTGTTTGAACTTTTTGGGCTGGTTCTCTAATTTTTGTATTTTGTCTCTATTTTCTATTGTTTCATCTTTGTTGTTGTTCTTTCTGAGAGGTTTATTTAGCTTTATCTACTGAACATTGTTTTTTTTTAATTTCTGCTATCATAGTTCTGATTTTCCATGGTTTTTGGTTACTTGAATATTCCTTTTATAAAAAGTATCATTCTGTTCATGTTCTGTGAATATAATTTCTTCTATTACAGTGTCTTGTTATTGCTGCTGTAGGTTTCTTTTCCCTGAAGTTGTCTGTTTCATCCATGTCGCTTTTCACCCCTTCTGTTTGGTCTCTACCTTTTATTTTTGTTAATGTTTATGTTTTAGACAGAGAAGAGTGTGGGTGGGGGAGGGGCAGAAAGAGAGAGAGACACAGAATCCAAAGCAGGCGGCAGGCTCTGAGCTGTCAGCACAGAGCCTGATGTGGGGCTCGAATTTATGGACTGCGATATCATGACCTGAGCCACAATCAGATGCTTAACCAACTGAGTCACCCAGGAGCCCCTAGTCTCTCTACCTTTTATGTAAGAGGTTTCACTCAGATATTCAGAGATCCTTTGTACTCTGCTCATATTTAAGAATAGACACTGGGGCAACTGACTGAGTTGAGTGTCCAACTCTGGATTTCGGCTCAGGTCATGATCCTAAGGTCATGGGATCAAACCCCATGCCAGGCTTTGCACTGAGCGTAGAGCCTGCTTAAGATTCTCTCTCTCTCTGCTCCTCTCCCCTGCTCCTGCTCTCTAGCTCTAAAAATTTTTTAAATAAAAAAAATATAAACAAACAAACAAATAAATAAATAAATAAATTTTTAAAAAGGGTGGATGCTAAAAAAGGTGATTGGAAGTTCTGATCTATGGGTTTCTTGACTCTGAGCTTTACTATAAAGTAATCTGGTTAGGTTCTTTCCTTGGAAATGATCCAATGTCAAATCTTCAGGTCTTTATTCTTAGTTTCTGGATTCTCCAGAAAAGCATCTTTTAGTCACCTGCATGGAGGTTCAGAACAGGTTGCTTGGATTCTGTACATTGAGTGAGGAATGAAGACTGGGCATCCCAGCATTCAGTATGTATATACTCACTTATTCTGTTTTCAATATGTTACTCATACCTTCAATTGTGTCCCCCAGTTTAGAGGCCCTCTATTTTATATTTTCCAGGGAATAAAGTACCAGTCTTCTGCCTGGGCAGAGATGATCTGGAGATCAACTGTTCAAACAAACCTTCCTAAATTCTCCTGATTTTTGGCTTTACCTTTATTCCACCCATCCACTTCCAAGGTCCCCCAAGTCCTGAATGTTTGGAGGTTTTTGCTAGGTATATACAGTTGCTTCCTGGTCTGTAGCTCTGTTAACTTAGGATTTAGGTAGTCTGCTAACTTTATTTGCTTTCAGTTTCCAAATACCTGTTTTCTCTTTTTTCCTTTGTTATTATGAATTTATTCTTTTTTTCTTAAAATTAAAAAAAAAAATCTCTACACCCAATGTGGGGCTTAAACTTATGATCCTGACGTCAAGAGTTGTATGTTCTATCAACTAGCCAGCCAGGCACCCCATGAATTTATTACTTACAAAAATTCTCTTTACTGTCATTTTAATGGAATTTCAAGAGGAACCAAAAGCACTACATATAACTAAACTGCTATCTTCACTTGGTAAGTTATTCATGCTATATTATGGCCACTATCATTTAGCATTATCACTTGGAATAGCAAGTTTAGTCATGTCATCAATTAATTACAAAATATGAAGCCAACAGCATTAATTGGTGACAGGGAAAAATATTTCTAAAAGACCACTGATTCCTGGTACAAAGTAAAACTTTTCAAGATAAGGTTCTAGGAAACTCTTGGTTAAATTCTCATTTGTAGTCCTCGATATATTTAATGGTTTTAAAAAATATCTTTTGAGGAGAGTAAGGTGAAATTAATTAAGTTGTGACTATTACTTTCAAGTAAGTCACACTAAAATCTATGTGTACCTTTATTGAGAGAGATGAATTTTCTACTATTGCAATAAGTAATACTTGCAAATTTCTTTTGGTAAACCTATTTTTAAAAATTGTATCAGCTGACTGTTTAATGATACCATTAAAGAACAGAGGGGACATTCATTGGATACAATGAACATGAGGCAATAGTTTGGATGTGGTGAGATCCAGTCATATCACATCTACTCTAAGAGTTTTAGAAGTTTCAAAAGAATACTACCCCACTTTAAAATATTTCCAGATTGTCAGAAAAACCTTGAGGAGATAGATCTCATGAGCAGAGGGTTACAATAAATGTGGCAATATGTGGTTGCTATACCATGTGTCATTATTTTTTTAGAAATAATGTTTTGTGTTGTATGAAAAGGGGTTTGACCAGTCTCTAAGGTCTCTTAGTCTTCAAATTACTTATTACTTAAGATAATAAAACTAGGACAGAAGGAAGACTCTTAGTTTTGACAAGTACCTAATAGGACTGCAGTGAAAGGCAACTTATTTTACTGAGAAATATAAACTACTATAGTCAGTTGCACTTTAAGAACAAAGATAAAAGAGTCTACATGATAAAGCTTAAACTGACACTAGCAAATCTTTGTAACACGTAAGAGATAAAGAAAGCTAGGAGGCAAAGAGACATATATTATTGCCTTGATATTTGCCAAAGTGACAGGACAACTGCCTTTAAATGTTTGAGAGTATCATGGATAGATGAATAAGATATAATTCAGTGAATATTAGCATAAAAAGAGTGGTGCCTGGGTGGTTCAGTTGGTTGGGTGTCTGACTTTGGCTCAGGTCATGATTTCACAGTCCGTGTGTTTGAGCACCTCATCAGGCTCTGTGCTGACAGCTCAGAGCCTGGAGTCTGCATTGGATTCTGTCACCCCTCTCTCTTTGCCCCTCCCCGGTTCATGCTCTCACTCTCTCAAAAATAAATGTTAAAAAATATATATTAGCATAAAAAGGATCAGTGTACAAAAGAGAGATGTTTTTAGGCTTAGAGATAGAAAAATGAACAACATACCTTAGTTATTTGTCCCTGAAAGTTTAGCAGCAGAGGCTGCTGGCTGGCTAAACCAGCCATATAGGACATGTTCTGAGGGGATTTTCTTATTGGAAATACCAGGTACTCTTTAAAGCTTTTTCTCTTCCAATGCAGATTTTTTTTTTCTCTACTAAAGGTAGTATTTTCTCAGAGTCTAGAAGTAATGACTATCCACTGTAGGAAAATGGGCAAACAGAAAAGCACACAAAAGGAATAACTACCCAGAGAGAACTAGTGTTAAATTTTTACTATATTTGCCACTGATTTTTGGTTTTAAAGCATAATTATATGACAAATTATACAACTGTAGATATAAACAAGATTACTTTCTGCCCCTGTCCTCAGGCTGAATGAAATAAAATTCTGGACCAAACATTTCTTACCCCTGATAATTCCTGTAAGCCACTGAAGAGGAAAGTTATAGGAAGCTCCATTATTACTTAGGGATTAGCTAAATATACATTCCTTTGAATATTCAGTATAAATATTTTAGTGCCTATAACTTCAAAGGCACTGGCCTAGTCCTCTCAGACATAAAGGTGAAGGAGATAGTTGCTGATGAGGACACCTAGTTAAAAAACCAAGGTATAAGCAGAATGTGATAAAAAACAAAACAAAAAACAAAACAAAAATGAAAAAACAGTATAGAAGGATGGTTAAAGTTTACACCAAAAGAAGGGTTGTAAGAGCCTGTTCACAAAAAACAATCTATCCAAAGATAATTTCCTTATCTAACCCTGACAGAACCAGACATAGGAAAGACTCAAGATCTGAATTTTATAAGTAGTATTTTACACAGCACTCATCACAGTTTATAGCATTACTTTTTTCAAGAAACTAAATTTTCCACCCATATCTTTCATAAGGAACAAACTTGATTTCTGCAAAGTGTTGCTTATTATGTTTTGTTACATAAGAGTTTGGTTTTGATACAGACATTTCCCTTGTTACTTTTAACAGTGAGACTTAATTGTCTTCTGCTTACATTCTGCTTTAGTAAGGCAACATGAGCATTAACAATACACATACTGGGTGCCTAGTAAGTGCCAATAGAAGCCAAGGAAACATATCAACAAGTCAAAATTAGAGGAGTTCTTCACGATTGGCCAAATTTTTAGTTTCTTAAGCATTTCAGGACACCAAGAGAACTCTCTATTAGGGATTCCACAGCCTAGTTGTTAAGATAAACATTGCAAACATGCTGTCTCATAACAGACCATATATCACAGTGATAAAGAGCCCAGGATCTGGAGTCATAAAGACCTGGATTTGAATCCAAGCTAGGTCACATAGTATCTGTGCAAGGTTTCAGAGCTTGTTTCCTCAACGGTAACATAGGATCACTAAATTTATAGTGATATTGATGAGGGAGCGTGGGGCGGGCTGAGGACAAAGCACAAGCTAGCCTCCCTCACCCACACCAGGTTGGATGTGTGTGATATTCCTCAGGCACTCTCAGCTGCCCAAGGACAAAGCAAAGGAAAGAAAACCAAAGGCCAGCAGATAGAGATCACAGTCCTGCATGACATGAGTCTCTATCAAATATCTTAGTAAATTACAAGAAAAAGGCAATCTTATCAATAGCCTAATCTCCAGAAACCTATAGACTCAGTTTCCCCGGAGCTCCAACATCACCCCATAGTGATATGGGGAACAAAGGCAAGAAGGAAATATAGATAAAATTAAATTTCCTTATAGCTTGCAGCCTATGGACAAATACTTGAGGCAAATACAGAGTATAACATTTCTCCAGGAACCCCTTGCTGTCCTAATGTTAATGCTTTGCTAGAGGGAAAAACAACCTTAGCTTGACAAAAGCCATGCTCAGGTATCTTAGGAGTCCTCTTTAGCATATCCAAGTCCCTCTGGAGGCCACCCATTTGACTTTACCTCCCCAACTTCATAGTCTATAACTAGCCACTCTTCACAATCCCAGCTCAGCTCTTTCTGCCCATGGGTCCTGTCATCATGCTTTCATGAAATCACCTTTTTGCACCAAAGACATCTTCAATTGTTTCTTTGCTGTTGGCTCTAGACCACCCCACCATCACCCCAAAACCTCATCAATATGAGGATTAAATAATCCATTGCATATAAAACACCTGTCATCTAGCAAAAAATAAAGCCTCAACAATATGTTAGCTTATTAAACAGGAGAAAGGCAAGAGGCATGGCAGAAAAGGGGCACACAAAAAAGTTTCTGATCCTAAAAACTTCCTTTGGTGAAATTCCTTTAAGTAGAGATCCAGTTATGGATCAAGATATGACAAGATGACCTTAAGAGTACTGCTTCTAGCAATGATAAACTAAGTATTTTGGATTAACCCTCCCATTGATGAAATCTGGAGGAAAAATACTGTCTGAAGGCAGTGGACTAAATTAACAGGGCAGTGAAGAATTATGGCATCCACGTCTAGAAGGAAATCCTGAGAGGAGTAGCCTAGTATTTGGGACCATCTTTCCTTTGGGGTATCTGCTGATTCTGGAAGGGGAGCCTGAGGTTGAGAAGCTGAGGGGTTTTTTTTGTTTTGTTTTTTTGTTTTTTAATTTATATTCTAGTTAGTTAACATACAGTGCAATACTGGTTTCAGGAGCAGTATTCAGTGAGTCATCACTTGCATACAATAGCCAGTGCTCAAGGCAACAAGTGCTCTCCTTTATACTCATCACCCATCTAGCCCATCTCCTACCCACCTCCCTCCATCAATTCTTCAGTTTGTTTTCTATCATTAAGAAGTCACTTGTGGTTTCCTTCCCTCCCTACTCCTTCCCCCCCCACTTTCCCATATGTTCATCTGTTTTGTTTCTTAAATTCCACATATGAGTGAAATCATATGGTATGTCTTTCCCTGACTGACTTATTTTGCTTAGCATTATACATTCTAGCTCCATCCACATAGCTGCAAATGGCAAGATTTCATTCTTTTTGATGGCTGAGTAATCTTCCATTGTGTGTGTGTGTGTGTGTGTGTGTGTGTGTGTGTGTGTGTACAGATAGATACACACACACACACATACACACCACATCTTTATCCATTCATCCATCGATGGACATTTGGGATCTTCTCATATTTTGGCTATTGTTGATAATGCTGCTGTAAACACTGGGTTGCATGTGACCCTTTCACATTTCTATACACCAATAATGAAGGAGCAGAAAAAGAAATCAAGGAATTGATCCCATTTGCGGTTGTACCCAAACCAGTAAGATACCTAGGGATAAACCTAACCAAAGAAGTAAAAGATCTGTACTCTGAAAACTATAGAGCACTTATGAAAGAAATTAAAGAGAAAACAAAGAAATGGAAAAGCATTCCATACTCATAGCTTGGAAGAACAAACACTTAAAATGTCTATACTACCCAAAGCAATCTACACATTTAATGCAATCCCTATCAAAATACCACCAGCATTTTTTGCAGAGCTAGAGAAGCTGAGCTTTGATTTGCTATTATTTTGTTAATGAATTTTGAGTCTGTCTTCATGAGGGATGTTGGGCTATAGTTTTATTATTTTTTTGCATGTGTTTGGTTTTGGTATAAAAATAACACTGGCATCTTAAGATGAGTTGGGAATTATTCCCTCTTTTTCTATTTTCTGGAAGAAGTGGTATAGAATTCGGTATTTCATTTTCAAATGTTTAGAAGACTGTAATAGTGAAATTATCTGAGCCAACATTTATTTTTCAGAACGTTGTTAATTATGAATTCAATTATGACTTATGAATTTTCTGTATGACTCCAAATCCTGGGCTCTTTATCAATATGATGTATGGTCTGTTATATGAGATAGCATGTTTGCATGTTTATCTCCTTAACAGCTAGGATGTGGAATCCCTAACGATTATTCAGGTTATGGTTTTTTTCCTGCATAAGTTTTACTAATTTGTGACCTTAAAGGAATTGGTCCACTTAAGTCATTACTTTTATGTAATTTCTCGAGACATATTTTTAGAGCCACAGGTTGTTTAGAAGTATGTTGTTTAGGGGCGCCTGGGTGGCTCAGTTGGTTGGGCACCTGACTTTAGCTCATGTCATGATCTTGCGGTCCTTTAGTTTGAGCCCCGTGTCAGGCTCTGTGCTGATAGCTCAGAGCCTGGAGCCTGATTTGGATTCTGTGTCTCCCTCTTTCTCTGCCCCTCCCCTGCTCACATTCTCTCTCTCTCTCTCTCTCAAAGATATATAAACATTAAAAAAAAAAAAGTGTGTTGGTTAATTTCCAAGTGGGTAGAGATTTTCCAGTCGTTTTCTTATTTTTATTGTTATTTTCTTATTTTTATATCAATTCCATTATGGTTAGGTAATATATTTTGTACTATTCCAACTCTTTTTAACAGCTTTATTTATACTAAATGTATAATTTAGTGGTTGTTAGTTTATTCACAGAGTTGCATAACCATCACTACAATTGATGTTCATCACCTCCAAAGAGAAACTCCATACCCATTAGCACTCATTCCTCATTTTCCCCTAGGTCCCTCATTTTTTTTTTTTTTTTTTAGAATTTAAAACAGTTTTATTAAAATAAGCACATTATATAATAGCATGGCCTAGGCAACCATTAACCTACTTTCTATATCTGTAGATTTGCCTATTTTGGACAACTCATGTAAATGTATTTATATAATATGTTGTATTTTGTGACTGTTGTCTTTTAATTTGCATAACGTTTTCAAGATTCAACCATGTTTTAATATGCATCAGTAGATTTTTTTCAACTGCCGGATAATATTTCATTATATGGATATATCACAATTGTTTATCCATTCATTAGCTGATGGATACTTGGGCTGTTCCTATCTTTTGGCTATTATTATTATTTTTAAATGTTCATTTATTTATTTTTGAATGAGAGAGTGAGTGGGGTAGGGGCAGAAAGAGAGGAAGAGAGAAAATCTCAAGAAGGCTCTGCACCCTTAGCAGAGAGCCCGAAGCAGGGCTCGAACTCACTAACCACAAGATCATGACCTGAGCTGAAACCAAGAGGTGGCAGCTTGCTTAACTGACTGAGCCAACCCAGGTCCCCTCTTTTGGCTATTAATAATGCTGCTCTGAACATGGGTGTATAAATTTCTGTGTGAATATTTTCATTTCTCTTGGGTATCTTCCTAGGAGTAGAACTGCTGGGTCATACATTAACTCTATGTTTAACTCTTTGAGGAACTGTCACAAATCTTCCACAGTGGCTGCAGCATTTTACATTACCAATAGCATTTGAAGGTTCTGATTTTTCTACATCCTTGTCAACACTTATTGATTATAGCTATCCTAGTGGATATGATGTGGTATCTTATTATGGTTTTTATTTGTATTTCCCTGATTAATGATATCAAGAATCTTGTTACAGGCTTATTGGCCATGTATATACCTTCACTGGAGAAATATTTAGATCTTTTGCTCATTTTTAAATTAATCTGTCTTTTTATTATTGAGTTGTTCTTTTTATGTATTCTAGATACAAGTCATTTGTCAGATATATCATCTATAAATATTTTCTCCCATGCTGTGGTTGTCTTCTTGCTTTCTTGATGTTGTCTTTTGAAGCATGAAAGATTTTAATTTTTTTGAAGTCCAATTCATCCATTTCTTCTTTTGTTTGTGCTTTTGAAGTCATATCTAAGAAACCATGGCCACAAAAATTTACTCTTATGTTTTCTTCTAAAAGTTTTATAGCTTTAGTTCTCACATTCAATTTGTGATCTACTTGAGCTAATTTTCGTGTATGATGTGAGGTAGGGTTCACATTCATTCTTTCCTATGTGGGTATCCAGCTCCCAACACCATTTCTTAGGAGACCATTTCTTCCCCATTAGAATTATCTTGGCATCCTTGTTAAAAAATCAAGTGGTCATAAATGTGAGGATTTATTCCCAGACTCTTAATTCTCTTTATCTACATGTCAATCTGTATCCCAGTATCACATTGTCTTCTTTTTCAGCTTTGTATATTTTGCAATCAGTAAGTATGAATCCTAAGATTTTGTTCTTTCTCAAGATTGTTTTGGTTATTCTGATCCCTTTGTAGTTCCATAGGAATTCAAGAATCAGCTTTTTCATTTCTACAACAAATAACAAAAAGTAGCTGGGATTATGTTAGGAATTGCTTTGAATCTACCAATCTATTTGCAGAGTACTGCCATTCTAACAATTTTAAGCTTTTTGATCCATGAACATGGGATGCCTTCATTTCATTTAGATCTTCCTTAATTTCTTTCAACAACGTTTTATAGTTTTCACAGTATAAGTTTTATACTTCTTTTATTAAGCTTATTTCTAGGTATTTTATTCTCTTTGCTATTATAAGTGGAATTATTTCCTTAATTTTTTTATTGCTTGTGCATAGAAATAGATTTTTTATAAATTGATACTATATCCTGCAACCTTATTTAACCTTTACTGAGCTCTAACAGTTTTTTTTTCACGTTTATTTATTTTTGAGAGAAGACAGTGCAAGCAGGAGAGGGGCAGAGAGAGGAAGACATAGAATCTGAAGCAAGTTCTAGGCTCTGCATTGTCAGCACAGAACCCAATGCGGGGCTTGAACTCATGAGCTGTGATATCATAACCTGAGCCAAAGTCAGACACTTGACCCAGGTGCCCCTCTAGTAGTTTTTTAGTCGATCTCTTGGGATTTCCTGTATAAACTATACTCAAATAGATAGTTTTCCTTGTTCCTTTCCAATTTGGATGCTTTTTACTTCATTAGCTTGTCTGATAGTCCTGGCTAGAACCTTCAGTACAATGTTGAAAGAATAGACATCCTTATCTTTTCTCTGATCACAGGAAATAGATTTCAGTCTTTCACCTTTCACTAGTTGTTAGCTTTGGGTTTTTCTTAATCAGGTCAAAGAAATTCCTTTCATTTTCCAGTGAAGCCATCTCAGCCTGGGATTATTTTTCCTAGCCAGAGTTATTTCATCTAGAACCAGTATAGCAGTTTATGTCCCTCCAAGA
Source organism: Herpailurus yagouaroundi (assembly GCF_014898765.1). NCBI lineage: Eukaryota > Metazoa > Chordata > Mammalia > Carnivora > Felidae > Herpailurus > Herpailurus yagouaroundi. The sequence continues at coordinate 31,981,475 of NW_024412400.1, read as the reverse complement.
ATTTGCCCATTTTGTCTAAGTTATCTAATTTGTTAGTAGAAAGTTGTTATATATGTGTGTATGACAATCCTTTTTACTCCTGTAAGGTCAGCATTCATGTTACATCTTTTATTCTGACCTTAATAATCTGAATGTTCTCTTTTCTTCTTGATCAGTGTAGCTAAGGCTTGCTTCATTCATTCATTCATTCATTCATTCATTCATTCATTCATAAAGTAGGTTTCACGCCCATCCTGGAGTCCAATGTTGGGCTTGAATCCACAAACCTCAGATCAAGACCTGATCCGAGATCAAAAGTCAGACACCTAAACGACTGAGCCACTCAGGTGTCCTGTAGCTAAGGCCTTATTAATTCTTTAAAAAAATCTTGATTTTTGGTTCCATTGATTTTCTTTATTATTTTTCTATTCTCTACTTAATTTATCCACTTCAATCTTTCTTCTTTCCTTGTGTTTGCTATGCTTAATTTCCTCCTTTTTTCCCAGTGTCTTTGAAGTAGAAAGTTAGGTTATTGATTTGTGACATTTCTTGTATTTTAGTATACGTGTTTAAAGCTACACATTTTTCTTAGTAATGCATTTGCTACATCCCATAAGTTTTGGCATACTGTGTTTCCAGTTTCATCATCTTAAACAAAGCTTTTTACTTTTTCCTTCATTTTCCTTCCTTTCAAATTATTTCCTTTTGGGGCACCTGGGTAGCTCAGTTGGTTTAGCGTCCGACTTCAGTTCAGGAGATGATCTCATAGTTTGGGAGTTCGAGCCCTGTGTCAGGCTCTGTTCTGACAGTGAAGGGCCTGGAGCCCACTTTGAGTTCTGTGTCTCCCTTTCTCTCTGCCCCTCCCCCACTCACAATCTGTCTCTCTCTCTCTCTAAAAAATAAACATTAAAAATTAAAAAAAAAAATCTACCAAGAGATTCAAATTATTTCTTTTGATGTATTAGTTTTTTTTTCCCCCACTGGTTATTTAAGCAGTGTGTTGTTTCTACATGTTTGTAAACTCCCAAGTTCCTATAAGTTATTGTTAATTTTATCTCATTATGGTCAGAGACTATGCTTTGTATGATTTTACTTCTTTTTATATTTATTTGAGGCTGTTTTACGGCCTGTCATATGTTCTATCCTGGGGAATATTCCATGTGTACTTGACAAGAATATATATTCTATTGTTCTTAGGTGGAGTATTCTATAGATATCTGTTAGGTCTATTTGGTCTATAGTTTTGTTTGTACTATTGTTCATGACTTCCATTTCCTTGTTTATCTTCCTCCTGGTCGTTCATCCACCACTGAAAGTGGGGTATTGAGGTCTTCAGCTATTATTGTTGAATTGTTTATTTCAATTCTGTCAGTTTTGTTTCATGTATTTTAGGGTTTGATGTTGTAAGGTGCATATGTTTCTAATTGTAGAGTCTTTCTGTTGGACTGACCCTTTTATCATATAAAACGTCCTTCTTTGTTTTGGGTAACTCTTTTTGTATTAAAGTCTACATTCTCTGATATTTATAAAACCACTTTAAGTTTCCTATGGTTGTTGCTTGCATGACATATCTTTATATTTCCTTTTCCTTTTTCTCCCTTTTGGATCTTTAAATCTGTGTCTTATATAGACAGCATATAATGGTTTTTTTTTTTTTTTTACATTTATTTTTGAGAGAGAGAGGGAGAGAGGGAGAGAGCGCGCACGCACAAGTGGGGGAGGGGCAGAGAGAGAGGGAGCCACAGAATCCCAAACAGGCTCCAGGCTCCGAGCTGTCAGCACAGAGCCTGATGCGGGGCTCAAACTCACAAACGGTGAGATCATGACCTGAGCCAAAGTTGGAGCCGAAGTCAGAGGTTTAACCAACTGAGCCACCCAGGCCCCCCAATTGTATATTGGTTTTTAAATCCAGTCTGGAGGGGCGCCTGGGTGGTGCAGTCGGTTAGGCGTCTGACTTCAGCCAGGTCACGATCTTGCGGTCCGTGAGTTCGAGCCCCGCGTCAGGCTCTGGGCTGATGGCTCGGAGACTGGAGCCTGTTTCTGATTCTGTGTCTCCCTCTCTCTCTGCCCCTCCCCCGTTCATGCTCTGTCTCTCTCTGTTCCAAAAATAAATAAACGTTGAAAAAAAAAATTTAAATCCAGTCTGGAAAACCTCTGTCTTTTGATGGAATATTTAATCCATTCACATTTATAAATTGTTATTATTGATATAGTTGGAATAATGTCTGCCATTTTACTTTTTGTTTTCTATCTGTGTGGCATTTTTCCTATTTCTCCTTTACTGCTTTCTTTTACATTAAGTGATTAGGTGATTACATTAAGTGATTCTAAGTGTAACATTCTAATTCATTTAATGATTTTGTTCACTATACATTTTTGAATTAATTTTCTAGTGGTTTCTCTAAGGGCTTGCCATATACATTTTTATCTTATAATCTACTTCAGATTTCTTCTTTTTTTTTTAACGTTTATTTATTTTTGAGACAGAGACAGACAGAGCATGAACGGGGGAGGGTCAGAGAGAGGGAGACACAGAATCCGAAACAGGCTCCAGGCTCTGAGCTGTCAGCACAGAGCCCAACGCGGGGTTGGAACTCATGGACCACGAAATCATGACCTGAGCCGAAGTCAGCCGCTTAACGGACTGAGCCACCTGGCGCCCCCAGATTTATTCTTAATTCCAGTGAGATACTGAAATGTTACTCCTATATAACTCTCTTCCTTCTTCCTTCTTCTTTTTATGCTACTATTGTTATTCATATTACCTCTCTATATATTACTATAATATATTTATATTAATATATGGTATATATTAATTATATATTATAATATATATACTAATTAGTATATATACTACCAAAACTATACTGGTCTAATTATTACTTTTAATTATACTTTTCTATTGTTATATATATAATATATAATACATATATTATAATATTAATTAATATACACACACACATTACTATATATATATTACTAAAACTACACTGGTCTAATTATTACTTTATGTAACTTATGTTTTTTAAAGAAGCTGAGAGAAGACTGAAGAACTATATATTCGTCGTTTGTTATATTAATCTTCATTACCATTTCTAGCTCTCTTAATTTGTCCTTATGGGATAATAAGGTTCCAGAAATGGGAAAATATAGATGAGAATTATTTGAGAAAAGCTTTTTCATAACTGAGGAAATATGAAAGATAAAAGGTTGTTGAGAGAGTTAACAGAACTCTCTCAACAAGAGAAGGCAAGAATTAGAAAAAAGAATAGCCTTCAAATCTTTGGAAATTTAGGTGATCTAACTGAAACAACCTAAGCTTTCAAAATAGTAAATTAATGATAAATTATAAACATGCATACTACATACGAAAAAATGCTCAACATCACTCATCATCAGGGGAATGATGAAATACAAATCAAAACCACAATGAGATACCACCTCACACCTGTCAGAATGGCTAACATTAACAACTCAGGCAACAACAGATGTTGGCAAGGATGCAGAGAAACAGGATCTCTTTTGCATTGTAGGTGGGAATGCAAACTGGTGCAGCCACTGTGGAAAACAGTATGGAGGTCCCTCAAAAAATTAAAAATAGAACTACCCTATGACCCAGCAATTGCACTACTAGGTATTTATCCAAGGGATACAGGTGTGCTGTTTGAAATACCCCAATGTTTATAGCAGCACTATCAACAATAGCCAAAGTATGGAAAGAGCCCAAATGTCCATCAATGAATGAATGGATAAAGATGTGGTGTGTGTGTGTGTGTATATACATATATATATATATATATATATATATATATATATATACATACACGTATACGTATACACACACACACACACACACACACACACACACACACACAGGAGTATTACTCAGCAATCAAAAAGAATGAAATCCTGCCATTGGCAACTACATGGATGGAACTCGAGGATATTATGCTAAGCGAAATTAGTCCACCAGAGAAAGACAAATATCATATGAGGACTTTAAGACACAGAACAGATGAACACAACGGAAGGGAAAGCAAAAATAATATAAAAACAGGGAGGGGGACAAAACATAATAGACTCTTAAATATGAAGAACAAACAGAGGGTTACTGGAGGGGTTGTGGGAGGGGGGATGGGCTAAATGGGTAAGGGGCATTAAGGAATCTACTCCTGAAATCATTGTTGCACTATATGCTAACTATCTTGGATGTAAATTAAAAAAATTAAATTAAAAAAAAGAGGAAAAAAACCATGCATACTTACTGGCATGGAAATATATTGTTAGGTGAAAAAGTGTACCACAAATCTATATAATATGATACCATTTAGCATAATATATCTTTTGGTGCAGGGAGGAATAGGAGGAGAAAGAGTCGGGAGAGAAGGAAAGGGAGAAAGAGGAGTGAATGGATATGTACCAATATTAAATATGGGTCATGGAATTATGAGTGAATTTCATATTAAGGTTTTTGAATGTATGTAGTTTAGATATTTTTATTTTATATATATTTTTAATAGCTTCATTATTAAATATAAAAAACTTTAATATTTTTTGTATTTGTTATAAAATAAAAACAGAAATGAGCAAAAGACATGAAAAGGCAAGTTGGCTAAAATGAAATAAAAAAGGCTGAATGGTATGAAAAAATTCAGCCTCATTAGTAATCAAAGAAATGCAATATACATAATACTGAATTTTTAATTTATGAAGTTGGAAAATATTTTTAAGTGGAAAATACCTAGTGTTAGTAATATGCTGTATCTTGTTGATAAAGGTATAAAGTGACAAAACTTTTCTAAAGACCAACTCAATAATTTTTATAAATTCCCCCCAAAATATCTATACCCTTTTAACCTAACAATTCCATTTAGGAATACTTACTTATTTACTTATTTTTAAAAAACTTTTAAATTTTATTTTAGAGAGAGAAAGCAGGAGTGTGGGAGAGGGGTGGGGGGAGGGAGAGAGAGAGGG
>NW_024412400.1:31832989-31976419 GCF_014898765.1 Herpailurus yagouaroundi | reverse complement strand
AGAGCACAGGGTGGGGAGAGCAGAGGGAGGGAGGGAGAGGGGGAGAGAGAGGGAGAGAGAGAGAGAGAGAGAGAGAGAGAGAGAGAGAGAGAGAATGAATCTCAAGCAGGTTCCATAATCAGTATGGAGCCCAATGAGGGTCTCATATCCACAACACTGGGATCATGACCTGTGGTGAAATCAAAAGTCGGATGCTCAAGTGAATGAGCCACCCAGGTACCCCTTGGAAAATTTATTTTAATGAAAAAAGTAGTGAGTGTTACAACTGTTTAGCTGCAACTATTGTTTTGGAAAGCAATCCATCAAAATTTTGGAGTGTATGGTAATTAAGACTTAATCCAATGGAGCTAATCTTAATGTCTAACATGTATGTAACAATATATGAAATAGACCATACAATATATACCAACTTTTTTAATAGTGTCTTATTCTGAGTGTTAGAATTAAAATTTATTTTCTTCTGCTTACCCATGTTTTCTAAATTGTCTCTAATGGACAATAAATTATTGTTTGAAATGGAAAACAAAGTTATTTAAAAATAATCTAATAGGCTGCCCAATAAATAGCTTAGATTTCTACTTCACTGAATTCTTTTTTAAAAAATTTTGATGTTTATTTATTTCTGAAAGAAAGAGACAGCGCAAGTGGGGGAGGGACAGAGAGGGAAACATAGAATCCGAAGCAGGCTCCAGACTCTGAGCTGTCAATATAGAGAGCCCGAAGTGGGGCTTGAACTCATGAACCAAGAGATCATGACCTGAGCAGAAGTCAGATGCTTAACCCACTGAGCCACCCAGGTGCCCCACTACCTTCACTGAGCTCTAAACCACATATCCAATATTTAGATAAATACTTCAACCAACATGCACACAGTTGAGTCAGTTATACTAGCAAGGAGCACCAAAAACTATAGCCTCTCCCTCCCTTGGTACTAAGCACAAACTATGTATTGGGTATTGTGTCATTATATAAGCTGGGAATAAAAAGAAGAGAGGGGCCTAGATTTTTGGCTTAAACATGAGACTAGTGGCAAGAAACACACGTGTAAACTCAAAACTACAAATCAAGGTACATTTGAGAGTGCCAAGGAAAGGGAAAGATGATTCTAATTTATCTATACCAGTCATCCACAATTTGCTCTTCTTTCTCTCTCTGATTTATTACTGAACCATCAAGATCATAAAACAACAAAATTCACAATATATATTCCTACATTCTGTATAAAGTAAGTCCTACTTATTCTTCAGAGCCAGCTCACATGTTACTTCACCTTTGTTTCTGGGGGTAAAAATACTTCTCTTGATATTTTATGACTATGGATTCAGTCTAAGAGGGCAGAGAATAAGTCTAATCCACCTTGGTACCCCTACGTCAAGATGGCATCCAATGGATATGCATCATCAATTTTTTAAGCTTTGTTTAAGTGTAAAATGTTACTGGCAAAGGAATGTTAAGAAGTCGTACCTGGTTGGGTTCCTTTTGTCTTCCTCAGAGATCAAAAACCAAACAAAATCTGCATAGCTCATTCTTCCCTCTTTCTGTACTGTTTTTCCCCTGAAGAAAACATATCATTATCAAGTTTCCTGAGCAATTACTCGGATGAATTTAGTAGGATGACAGACTAAGAAATAAAGCAACACCTTCTTTGGAAATTAAGTTAAAAAAATTAGAAGGCTATAACTAAAATTTAAATAAAAAGTAAAAAAAAAATAATTAGAAGGCTGGAAATCTTACAAAGGTTACAAAACCTATCCTGTTTTCAAAGGCCTAGAAGGGTGAAACCAGAAGACATTTGCTGGTATGAAAAAAGAAGTCTGGTTTCTAATTTGAATGCAAATAATCACCAGGATCAAATACCTTTACCTGTACTTAGGTAAAGGATTAATGTCTGTATATAAAGAATTACTGCTGTCTTGTATGAAGCCATGACATACATGTCATACATGACATGTATGAAGCTGTGCTAAAATGAGATTGTTAAAGTATTACCTGTAATTCATTTTTAAACTCAGATGCTTTTTCTTACCTTGTTACTGCCCCAGAAAATATCCTTTCAATAATTCTGTTTGATGAAGCTAAATGTAAATAAGAAAGTACAAAGCTAGTTAGGAACATGTTCCATAAAGGCAATACTTTGGGCAAATTTATTTTCAGTAGCTATGAGCTAAAACATAATAATCTTCTATAACAAGAATATGAATATTTAAATTTTTACTTATGTATAATTTATATTTTTGAAAGTAAGAATTTGAAGTGGCATAATCATTAAAAAAAAAGAATAGGCAAATGATTATGCCTGACAGCTGTGATGTATTAATATAGTTGAGCATCCTAACAACTAAGACAAAAACGTATAGGATTTATATTGATCTTGTATCTAAGACAATTTTCCTCTAAAACAAGACAAATTTTATCCTCGTATTAAATTCAAGGGGAACTGATCAGCAACTCCTAAGATAAGGGACTCTGAGTACAACAATGGAGAATGCTTTCAAGTAGAATTTTATAGAAGATACCTAAACATACCACAAACATACTTTTCATATATTCTTATTCCATAAAAGTCCAGGACATAACATACAATTTTATCTTAAGATAGCATGTTGCTTTTGATCGTAGATCCTAGAGAATCTATAGCAGTGTACCTCATTGTTGGTTCAAAATAACCAAAGCCTTTAGTTTTACCAAAAGGCTATGTCAATAGATCTCAGACCTAGGGATTTGGTGAGGACAGAATCTGTTGTTTTAAGAAGTGCCCCAGGCAATAGCATGTACACTAAAATTTCCAAATAAGTGATGAAGTTATTAGACAGTAGCTATCAGCATCTAATTCTTCTGCACACAGTTAGGTATAGTCAACCTAAAGGTAAAATTAATTTGGCTGAAGAATGTTGGGAATATGGGTGTCAGTAGAGCCATGCCTGGCCACAAAGCTTATATAAGGACCCTCTAGACTTTGGTGAACATTGGTTTATAATAATTTGTACTATACAAACAGAGGGCTGTATAGGAAAGGCATGGACATTTAATCCCAAAGCTAAAGTCTTTTTTACATTTGGAAGGTTTACCCTAAAATTGAAGATCATGTTGTCCCATTTAGGACAGGCTGATGGATTGCCAATTATGTAGTTTTGATGGGCTCTTCATCATGAAGGCTTAGATGCCTACTTATTTGGACATCATCACTTTAATATACCCTCTACTGGATTGTCATGTGTATATATACATTTTGGAACCTAATGAGAATTATGATTGTATCAGCTGGAGAGAGGTTTGTATGACCTCATGTTACACAGATGATCTGGCCACCGGTGATTAGAAGGTACACGGCTAATAAAGCTGACCCGATATGCCTGTGAATATCTCCATCTTTATGCTATTCTGGTGACAGCAAGATTATGACTACTTGAAAAAGGGAGGTATAGTACTAAAATGCTTGTTCATCAATAAGTACATCTGAGTATTTTCTCTTGATACCTGGTTGGCACCTGAGAATAGAGAGGAAGGACTCTTTTTTATATATGGAAAGTTCTATGATACTTAAGATCATATAGAATGAAACTCTTCTTAAGATGCAAACAGTTAATCACAGAGATACCAAATAACAGAAGTGAAATTCAATGTATTTAAGATTTGTACTCTGCTACACCTAAAGGGCTAAAGGCTGATTTAAAATAAATAGCAGTGCCTGAGAAGACATTTCAGAATAGAACAATCTTATGAGAATCTTATGAGACAATCTTATGAGAAAAGAATGAGTCAATGTATCTTGGTGCTTGAGGAAGAATATTTGCAGGTAATAGGTTATAAGTTTACTAACTGGTAAAAATGAAGCAAAATGAGTAGTATCATGTGATGTTTAATATTTTTGTTTTCTGATAAAAGAAAACACACAAAATTCATCTGCGGAGAAAATATCTATTCTGGATCTAAATCCCAAAAGGTAAGTTGTTATTTATTAGTCCTTGAAAACACTGGCATATTATTTCATCCTTGTCTGTTTATAAATACCGTAAAATGGGAAACTTACAGGGTGTACATACACTCTCTTTCAAATAAACTACATAGGAATGGATCTAATTCAACTCATCACTAGAAAATAATCACCACAGAGTGCCTGGGTGGTGCAGTTGGTTAAGCATCCAACTCTCGGCTCAGGTCATAATCTCAAATCTCCTGAGTTTGGGCCCCACAGGGGGCTCTGCACTGACAGTGCAGAACCTGCTTGGAATTCTCTCTCTCCCCTCTGTCTCTCCCCTGCACGTGCTCTCTGTTTCTCTCCTCTCTCTCCCAAAAACTAAAATAAACATACTAATTAATTAAATTAATCAAAGACAATCAAAACAGAGACTCTAATTGCTTATTTACCTTAAGTCCCTTCTCCTACACTTGCCTTCTAAATGAAAAATCAATACCTTCACTCATTCCCACTTAAAAATTCTTGGCTCTTTAAAGAGGACTTGATGGGGCACCTAGGTGGCTCAGTTGGTTGAGTGTCTGACTTCGGCTCAGGGTGTGAGTTCGAACCCCACATCGGGATCTCTGCTGTCAGTGTGGAGCTGGCTTTGGATCCTCTGTCCCCTCCCTCTTTGTACCTCCCCCACTTGCTCTCAAAAATAAATTAAAAAAAAATTTTTTAAAAAGAGGACTTGATTAAAGAATTTAAGAAATGGGAATTTCTCATTCATGTAACAATTCAGACAACTCTTGCCTTCAAAATAGTTAAGTCTTAACAACTATAAAACACTCACCCTGGTCATTATATCGAGATAAATCAGCCTGGCTGATGTAGAGGTCATGATCACTATCTAGCTCCCAGAATTTACAATAAATAACATAGAAATGTTCATAGGAGAAGTAATCTGTGATTTGGTTTATATCTTCCTCTTCTTCCAAAAGGGCTAGAGTCTGAAATAAAGTATGAAGAGAAGGATTAATTTATTTTAAAATTATGAAAACCAGCTTTGGCCATTATATAGAGTCTAATGAAGTTTTATTTTAAATTTAATTAAAATTTTTGGTTTTGGTACTAAACCAGGAACTGTAACAGGCACCCTCATCCTACCTTTAATCAACTGACCAATCTATAAACATTTACAAACTCTATATTATGCTTACCAAAGGGATAGATGCTGTGGAGGATTTAAAAGCAGGGAAAGGGAAGGACTGTTACCAAGGAGACTATATCCTGTCAGAGGTCCCCAAACTAGCAAACCAGAACACACAAGAGGCTGAAATAGATGGTCATGAAATGACATTGCTTTTAACTTTCCAAAATTATGAACACTGGGCATCTCCTCTATTATGTAGAGTGGAAGTCTACATACAGGGTTTGGCTTTGTAATGATATCAAGCTTACTATAAAGGAGACTTATGTATGGTACTGTGCTGATGTGCTGTGGCCTGGTGTGGAAAATATGGGGGATGGAGCTGCAGAGCCCTAGGCTGGAAGTAAACCGGGGTCTCCCCTGATTCACTGTGTACCCTGATGGAAAACACCAGAAACAATAATGCTAAACCCAGGCTTCTTAACAATTCTTACAATTATCATGCAAGCGGGCAGATAAATAGAGATGTTTTCAGAAATGAAAAATTCAGAAAGATACAAGAAACCATAAGGAAACTTAGGAAATAGAAAAAACAAAATGAGATGGCAGAAGTCAGATCAGATATATCAACAATCACAATAAATATAAATGAATAGAGTCTCCATATTAAAGCATTTTCAGATTGAGTATAAAAACCAACCCCCCCCCCAAAAAAACAGATCTAGATATATGCTATCCATAAGAGATAAATAAAATTTAAAAGGAAAGTTAAAAAAAAAGACAAATATTTACTAGCTAAATCTTAACAGCAACAACAAAAAAAACATGTCAATATGATTAGAAAATACAGTGGAATTAAAGGTGAAAAACATTATAAGGAACAAAGATAAATATTTCATAGTGCAAATAGATTACTTCGATAAAAAATTATGTTCCAAAATGTAAATACTGGGAAACCAATATGCCCTGACAAGCTGAGAACATAAATTATGAGACTAAAACTACTTAATGGAAGATTCTGCTGCCAGTAAAAATTATAAAGTCTACACAGAAACAAAGGAAAACCATGACATGGTAAAAGCAAAATATGGTATATAAAATTATACACACTAAGAATATGTAAAATCCATTTAATCTGCACATATATATGAGACAAGAAAAACACATACAAAAATGTTATTAGTTGTATTAGGGTGATAAAACAGGAATTTTTTTTGTTTTCCAAACAAGGCTTGTAATGTTTTGTTTTACAAAATGTTCTTTAACATGTATAAAGCAGAATATGTACATTAAAACAAATCTTGAGAAGCAGCTCTCATTTTAACCTACTGGATTGTCATAAAATGAAAAAGATGACTTCTGCTGTTGGTGAATGTGTGTGAACTAGTACAGGTTTTTGGCAGGATCTATCAGACTGAAAATGTACATACCATTTGATCCAGGATTTTCCCTCCAGTAGTCTATTCTAGAAAATTTTTTTTTTAATTTAATTTTTTAATGTTTATTTTTGAGAGAGACAGAGGGTCAGCGGGGGAGGGGCAGAGACAGAGAGGGAGACACAATCCAAAACAGGCTCTAGGCTCTGAGCTGTCAGCACAGAGCCCAACGTGGGGCTCAAACCATGAGATCATGACCTGAGACAAAGTCGGATGCTTAACCGACTGAGCCACTCAGGCACCCCTATTCTAGAAAGATTCTTAACAGGAGGAAAGTACAGGGATATTCACTGCATCTTTCCAAAGAAAAAATATGAAAATGACTTCAACATCTTCTAAAGGGGAGTATGTAATTTAGTTACGGTAGAACCATACCACAGATTATGCAGAAGAATCATAAAAATGAGATAGATTTATATGAATGGAAATGAAAAGAATGTCAAGATATACCGTTAGTGGAAAAAAACAAATTAACAGAATAATGATCTCATATATTACAAAACCTCGTAACAGTAGCCATACAAAATAAAACTGTATACTTCATGTAAACATACAAGGGAATAAAACCACAGATAATGTGGGTTCCGTCTGGGAAAAGGAATGAAATGGCAGCGTAAAGAGATAAATAGTGACTTCTGCTGGTTATTCTAGATATGTCACGTACTTGAATGCTTCATGAGCATATACATTACGAGCATACATTCATGAATAATGCACTAATAGGAAGAATAAGGAGAGGGGTAGGGGAGAAGGGGAAAAATTAAACCATGTTCTAGGAAGAACATTTGAGTTCCGTTTCCAATTCAATCACTTACTTGCTGTGTGATCTTACCTGTCATTCAACCGTATCTGAGCCTCAAATTTTATCATCAGTTAAAAAAAATATATATTATAATAATGCTAGAAACTATAAACTCTAATGTGCTTCAGGAATGTAAGGGATTATCATCATTCTCAAGGTATGAAGCCTTTTTTATGGAATTACTGCCATTTTGACCCATCCCATATTACCTGCTGAGAGAGGCAGGCACCAGGTGTTCAATAAATATTCACAATCACTGTGATGATTACTATTCATTTTAGAATAAAAAAGGTGTGTATATGTATTATGGGCTGCTCATTTTGCCAAGTCTTCATTACTTTGTCTGTCTCAGATGAAGACATGGAAAAATAAAAGAGTACATAAGGTGGTATTATTACCCTAAGCTTCATTTAGTATGATTCATTGAAAATAAAATATTTCCTTTCAACCATGAACCATTCTTTAGATTAACAGAAGCTTCCACAGTCAGGCACGAAGATTACCTCAGTAAAAGGCTCCCACTAGTGGTCAACACTTTCATAGTAGGTAAAATAAATTAAAAAATTGAATGAAATGTGTCTTTCTTAAAAGAATTTTTAATATTTTTCTCCACTCCAGTAGGAGCTGGATAAAGAGTCATTGTCAAAAGGATCACGTTAAAATCCCTCTATTCCTTTTGCAAGGTCTTTCCTAACCCAGCCTGCCAGGCTGCATCACTGGTCAGTCTCTGCAGAGCCACCAGCCAGTAGACTGTTCCGTTTGAGACTTGAGACACTTTCATGCTTATGGGCCTTTGCTTATACTGCTCCCTCTATCTGGAATCCCCTTCTAATTTTTTATTTTGATAAACTCCCAATATCCTCCAAGGTCAAGATCACATATCAGTCCTGTGAGGCCTTCTATGCATATTTATTATCCATTTCTGTGAAAATTTTCCTCAGGTGTGACTGTGTGCTTTTCTTTTACTCCACATGCCTCGATACAAAAATCTCTGGTTATTCACCTTTGTTACCCCCAACACATCTCAGGTTATCTGATAAATGCTTAATGACTGAAAGTAGTGAAAGTGCTTTGCATGCAGTAAGCGCTCAAATACTTGTTAAATGAACTAATAGTATTATTTAAACTGCTCTTTTTTTAGGTTTATTTATTTTGAGAGAGAGAGAGCATGCATGTGCGAGCAAGCAGGGAAAGGGCAGGGTGGGGGAGAGAGGGGGACAGAGAGCGAGAGCGAGAGTGAGAGCGAGAGAGAAACCCAAGCAGGCCCCATGCTCAGCACAGAGCTCAACATGGGGCTCAGTCCCACGACCGTGAGATCATGACCTGAGCCAGTATCAAGTCTTGGACACTTAACTGAGTCACCCAGGCTCCCCTTAATTGCTTTTATACATGAATTCCAATGAGAGACCTACTTGCAAAAAGTTGCTTTTTCTTATTTCTGTCGAAGTTATTTTTCCACTCCAAGATCTGTTGACTGTGTAGAATATTCTCTGAATAACCTGGTTCCAAAAGGAAAACAAACCAAATAAAAAAATTGAAGATAACTACTACTTTACCAAAAGCCATCTTATGAATGTACCTTGAACAAAAAGCTGTGTTTTGGTTTTCTGATTATGTCAAGCGTAATTTCTAATAAAAATTAACACTGTATTTTAAAAACTAGAACCATGTAATTTACATCTGCCCCTATAATTCCAAGAAGAATAAAAAGATATTCTTTGTTCATAAGTCTGCATTCCAGCTGCCTATATGTCACTTTATTTAACTCTCATCATTGATGCCTGATTCAAGCAGTGCTTACCGGGCTGGATGTTTTGGGAAGGTAAATGAGGTAGGAAATACACACTGGGTTGGCTTAACAATTGGTGGGTCAGAAGAATGGCTCCCAACATAGTCTGATTCAAGAGGGCATTATTCTGGTTATTTTAGCCTTATTCACTAGAATCTTAAAGACTTCCAGTCTTCCAGCCTCTCTCTGGAAACTCAAATACATCTGGGATATCTCCTACCAAGTCCATGCTTGGCCATAAACAATTCTGTTATTAGCTAGGGTTTTATTTATTTATTTATTTATTATTTTTTTTTTTAAATTTTTTTTCAACATTTATTTTTGGGACAGAGAGAGACAGAGCATGAACGGGCGAGGGGCAGAGAGAGGGAGACACAGAATCGGAAACAGGCTCCAGGCTCTGAGCCATCAGCCCAGAGCCCGACGCGGGGCTCGAACTCACGGACCGCGAGATCATGACCTGGTTGAAGTCGGACGCTTAACCGACTGCGCCACCCAGGCGCCCCATTAGCTAGGGTTTTAAAAGAGCTTAACAACAGATGGGAAGCTCTGGAGAAGACCGTGGACAGGACGAGAGAGGAGGGAATGGATTGCAAATGTGTTTGAAATTGACAACGTGTGTGTTGTGGTACAGGAGAGTACTGGAGAAGGAAGACAAAGCTGCCATCCTGGAGGGAGGAGGCCACAGTGTATTCCTAACAATTTTACCTGGGGTTATGCCCACCCATTTAATTTCCCTTTGACTTTTTTTTTTGACTTTTTTTTTTTCTTTTCTCAAAAAAAAAAAAAGGCAGCAAGAGCAACTTGAATAGTTTTTGACACTTTGCCTTTGATTTTGATTGTCAAATAAAACAGAAACCCTGTATCATTGGTGGTTTTATCATGGAAAAGATTAGATCCTTTTTAAAAGTTATTTGGTGCAAGAAGAACAAAAAAGGGAAGACATTTGACATCTACACAAATAGGCATAATGGGGGACTACACCACCATTCCCCTTCTGGATTCTTTAGCAAAGACAGTGATTCTCGAACAGAGCAGGGAAATACCAGCCTCAGAATGAAGGCCCAAATTTCTGTTGCCCAGCTTTCCTTATCCTACTCCTGCTATCAGTGCTAACTCCTGACCCTTCAAAATCTAGCTCAACTTGCCAACTCCACAGGAAGCCCTAAAACAGGGACTAGGGTAGAGAGAGCTCTGTCTTCCGTGCTCCAATTGTCATGCGAGTCTCCTTCCGTTCTTCCTGTGGTTATATTCTAAACACACTGGTGTGGTCAGACACCTATCATCACCTCCAAACTCCAAAGTACCAGGTCTTTCTTGACTTGCATCCCAGTGCCTGATAATGGTGCTTTGCATATATCAGATAGCTAACAATTGCTTGATACATTTTTTATTTGAGGAATAATTGACATACATTAGTTTCAGGTATACATGATTACATATATTTATATACTGCAAAATGATCACCATATATAGTTACAGAATTTTTTTCTTGTGATAAGAACTCTTTACTCTCTTAGCAACTTTCAAATATGCAATATATTTGTATTTTTGTGCCGCATATTATTAACTATATATAGTATATACAGTATTAACTATAGTTATCATGCTGTACTTTATATTCCCATGACTTATTTACTCTATAACTGGAAGTTTGTACCTTTTAACTCCCTCTTCACCCATTTTGCCCCACCTACCCCCTGCCTTTGGAAACCACCAATCTGTTTTCTATATCTATGAGCTTAACTTTGTTTTTTTGTGTGTGTTTTTTTGGATTCCACATATAAGAGAGATCATACAGTATCTGTCTCTGACTGACTTATTTCACTTAGCGTAATATTTTCAGAGTTGATCTGTGTTGTTGCAGATGGCAAGATTTCATGAGTTAAGGGTGCCAACCCTGGCCATGTGTGCAGTTGAAATTCCACATATACCTTTTGACTCCCCCAAAACTTAACTACTAATAGCTTACTGTTGACTAGAAGCCTTACAAATAACAAAAACAGCTGATTAACATATATTCTGTACATGGTATATGTACTGTATAACTGTATTCTTACAATAAAGCTAGAGAAAATATTAAGAAAATCATAAGAAAGAGAAAATATATTTACAGTGCTATAAACAAAATCTGCATATAAATGGACCCATGCCGTTCAAACCCATGTTGTTCAAGGGTCAACTGTATGTATATACCTCATCTTCTTTATCCATCCACTGAGGAACACTTAGGTTGTTTCCATATTGTGGCTACTGTAAATAATGTTGCAATGAACATGGGGTGCATTTATCTTTTTGAGTTGGTATCTTTTTTTCTTCAGATAAATACCCTGCAGTAAAATTGCTGGATCATACAGTGGTTGTATTTTTAATTTTTTGAAGAATCTCATACAGTCTTCCATAGTGGGTGAACAAATTTACATCCACACCAACAGTGCACAAGGGTTCCTTTTTTTCTACATCCTTGCCAACACTTGTTATTTTCCTGTCTTTTTGTTATTAGTCATTCTAACAGGTGTGAGGTGACATCTCATTGTGGTTTTGATTTGCATTTCCCTGATGATTAGTGCTGTTGAGCACCTTTTCATGTACCTGTTGGCCATCTGTATGTCTTCCTTAGAAAACTGCTTGATAAATTAATGAGGTTTGAGAGTTGTGTAACAAAGACTTTCATATTGTACCTGTGATAAAGACATATGGGTTGGATTTGTAGCTAGTTGAATAACTCTAGTCAGCATTGTAAGTAGCAGATGGATGCCAACCCAAGAAAGGTCTCTAATTAGTATTTCATATAAATCCGTACTGTTGTTTGTGACTTACAGATAGATAGATGGCATATAAAGTGTACAGAAAACATAAAACAGAGAAGGGTAACTATATTCAAAATTATTGTAAAGGATACTATTAATTTAGTAATTTTTACTCTGGAGGAAAAAGTAAGACTAGAGTGTACCTGTGACCATGATCTGAATGGCTGACTATCAGGTGGGAGATTTGTCTCTGTGTTGCACCAGAAGCACAACTAAAACTACTGGATACTCCTTATACTAAAATGCTTTAAAATAAGCAAGAATTTCCTAAAATTAGCCCTATGAAGCAATGGGTTGTATAAAGTAGTAAGGTTTCTTCTCACCACAATTATTTAAAACAGGATTCCTGCATTAGATTCAAGCTAGGACTAGCTGGCATGTAATTTCTCTATTGGCTCCAATCATTCAGAATCTGACTTGAGGTGCTTCAGGGCAGAAAATGTGGCTTACTCAACAATGCATTCTTAACACTAGCTTGGCAAAAGTTCATATAAAGATGAACTCCTAAAAAAAAGATGGAGGCTTTTTAGCACAGAAATTATATATATGAAAATAAACATTAAGAATACCATTTATCATAGTTCCATGACTCCTCTCTCAAGTAAAAGTCAATTTCAATACATATTACACCAAAGTTTTATGTGTTGATTATATTTTTATCCTTATTATTTGATTTTGATTATAAATTTTCTTAACGTTTGAGTTTCCTACCAGTATTTTGTATTTATATACTCTTCAAATATATTATTTTGGGATGTACTGTGTTACACTTAAAATCATAAAGTTTTGACCTGTATTTATTTTTGCTTATTATTCATTTTTTATTTTATTTTATTTTATTTTTTTCAACGTTTATTTATTTTTGGGACAGAGAGAGACAGAGCATGAACGGGGGAGGGGCAGAGAGAGAGGGAGACACAGAATCGGAAACAGGCTCCAGGCTCTGAGCTATCAGCCCAGAGCCTGATGCGGGGCTCGAACTCACGGACTGCGAGATCGTGACCTGGCTGAAGTCGGACGCTTAACCGACTGCGCCAACCAGGCGCCCCTATTATTCATTTTTTAAAGAATTTTTAAAATTAATGTTTTGACTGTTAAGCATTTCCTATTTTTAGCCCCTAACTTACTTATCTAATAATATTAAAAAATGTATTCCTTTTCCATAGTCTAAATCTCTTTATTCAGTTGCCCCACTTCATCAGCACGTTTATTGGTTTCCACATTACTGATTCAGCATTTTAGCTTATTTAGGTAAGGATACCATCTAGTGGTGAGAACATGTAGCTGCTTGGTTCTACATCAATTACCCTTTTTTTTCCCCCTAATTTTGTTCTACAACTCTTAGGTAAATAAAAAAGAAATGAATCCCAACTTTAAAAATAGTAAACAAAATTTAAAAATTAATAATAGTAAAAATAATTGTTTATTAGCAGTGAGCGGAATGAAATTCGACAAATTTTTTTTTTACCAAGGGATATCCAGTTAACTTGATAGTTTGACTCTTAAATCAGTTTCCTTTCTTTTGCTTTGTATCTACTGAGCTGGAAACCTCTAATTTACAAGTATAGGTCACCAGGAATGCAAGTAAGTGTGTGGTGGCTCTATCAGACAGGTTTTGACAAGTGGATTGGATGAAGACAAAGAAATTAGAGATTGCTCATTGTAGGTAACCTAAATGCAGATGAACAGACTCAAATGCTGGAAGCATGGTTCTTCTACCTGACAGGAAGTGGTGAAAAGATTCTTAATCCACTCCGGTTAATACGGCTCTGAAAAGTATTTCTTCATGGTCTTCTGCAGAATGTGTACTTAAAAAAAATCTAATACACATTTCTTCCTTTCTCTGTCAAGAGGAGAAGTTCTCAAGGGGAAAGAGGCAAGCTGTTAGTAATCAGCAGTTTCCACCACAATTTAGTCATCTTAGGAAATATCAGTACATTGTCCTCAGCAATTAAAATCCTGGCATTTTGGTCTGAAGTGATGGCTTCAGGCCAATCAAGACATTGAATACATCGCTAAGACATCATCAGAGGAAGCCAGAGAATGTCTTTGCTGCCAGCACCAATATCACAAAGAAGTATTTTCAATCTCCTTGCTTATTTTTCAACGTTTATTTATTTTTGGGACAGAGAGAGACAGAGCATGAACGGGGGAGGGGCAGAGAGAGAGGGAGACACAGAATCGGAAACAGGCTCCAGGCTCTGAGCCATCAGCCCAGAGCCTGACGCGGGGCTCGAACTCACGGACCGCGAGATCGTGACCTGGCTGAAGTCGGACGCTTAACCGACTGCGCCACCCAGGCGCCCCAACAGTATCTTTTATTCACTGGCAATTTCTTTGCATGGCATGTGAAACTGCAAACTCAAGACTTTAAGTTGCTAGTATTTCCAATTTTCATTTCCATTCACTTTCAAGAGACTTATTTTTCAAATGCTAACTTGTCTCTGGAAATAAAGAAGAATACGGAGTAATTTTGGGTGCATTCTCTTGAGTAGTGATGTTCTTTTTGCTGTATGCATAGTTGGTGCTCTCTCCTTCCGTCTAAAAACAGCTGGCAAAATAATTAAACAAATGAAAAGTCTTTTCCTATAGCACAGGTTTTTAATTTTTTTTTTCAACGTTTTTTTATTTATTTTTGGGACAGAGAGAGACAGAGCATGAACGGGGGAGGGGCAGAGAGAGAGGGAGACACAGAATCGGAAACAGGCTCCAGGCTCCAAGCCATCAGCCCAGAGCCTGACGCGGGGCTCGAACTCATGGACCGCGAGATCGTGACCTGGCTGAAGTCGGACGCTTAACCGACTGCGCCACCCAGGCGCTCCTAGCACAGGTTTTTAGTGATAAATAGAAATAAAAAGTTGACCAATTTTTCTTCATCATATGAGTGCCACACATAAGCTAATATTTGAGTCATACTTTGTGTCAGTTTCTTCCAACTAAACAAAGTAAAATAACTGAATAATTCTGACACGCAAACAAAAGAATATACTAATTGTTCTACATCATATGGCACTGAGATTATATAACATTCAATAAATTAATTTAGATTTTTCTGAGATATCTGTCTTAAATTTCAAGCTTGATCTTCCTAAGTATCTTAGAAATAGCATGATCTGGGGCGCCTGGGTGGCGCAGTCGGTTAAGCGTCCGACTTCAGCCAGGTCACGATCTCGCGGTCCGTGAGTTCGAGCCCCGCGTCAGGCTCTGGGCTGATGGCTCAGAGCCTGGAGCCTGTTTCCGATTCTGTGTCTCCCTCTCTCTCTGCCCCTCCCCCGTTCATGCTCTGTCTCTCTCTGTCCCAAAAATAAATAAACGTTGAAAAAAAAACAAAAACAAAAACAAAAAAAAACAATAAAAAAAAAAATAGCATGATCTGATCAGTTTTTGCTACGAGCAGGATGGAGAATGATGCCTCTCTCATTCACTTTTATGCCGTTAACAACATTTCATTAATTTCATACTAGAAAACCTATTTTGCATTTCTTCTAGAAAAACTCACTGTACTCTGAAGTAATGCTTAAGTTCCAATGACTTCATGCCATTATTTGACCAGATTTCCCAATAGAAAAGGCACTGGGGAGAATAGATAACCAGTCCTTTAATAAAATTCTGTTTCCAGATATTCATGTGATACATTTTATATGCATTTTCTTTCTTTATTTAATTTTTAAAAATGTTTATTTATTTTGAGAGAGAGCGAGCGAGTGAGCATGAGTGGGGAAGAGCAGAGAGGCAGAGAGAGAGAGAGAGAGAGAGAGAGAGAGAGAGAGATAGGGAGGGAGGGAGGGAATCCCAAGCAGGCTCCACACTGTCAGTGCAGAGCCTGTAGCAGGGCTCTAAACTACCCAGGCGCCCTGCATTTTCCTTTTTTAGATGGCACTATGAAGTTATCACAATAGATGCACTTATCTTAGTACACAGAGATTCATATTCTACAGTCTCAGTTGGATCTTGTTTACTATTTATGATATGATGCTGTTTTGAATCACCCTGTTATCATTATTTCATCACAATTGTTTTATACTTTTGTAATTCTTTTTTTTTTTTAATTCTTTATTTTTTAAATTTATTTTTTGTTAGAGAGAGACAGAGCGTGAGCAGGGGAGGGGCAGAGAGAGAGAGACAGAAACAAAGAATCTGAAGCAGGCTCCAGGCTCTGAGCTGTCAGCACAGCCGAATCGACTGAGCCATCCAGGCGCCCCAGTATTTCTGAGTAATGATGGATTTAGTTTTGTGAATTGGGGATAAAAAAGCATAATAATAACAGAGTATAAATTTTAAAGATATAAATAATATGCAAATGCCATGAAAATGTGTGAGCAGAGATAATTGTATTCTGTTAAGTGTCCAATTTAGTTCTCTTTGTTCAATGATTAACATGACAGAATTTCTAGGAAAATATGAATTATATGTGAACAAAACTGTTTCATGGCTTTTTATTCTGAAATTATAAAACTTCCTGGAGACCACTTGCTAGATGACCACAGACCATCATGGGTCCAAGGATCATACTTCAACAAATAGAAGGTGTAGGGAAAGAAAATTTATCTCTATTTTACAATTCTATTATTTAAACATCTTTTCTAAGAATAAATTCCAATAAAGAGTTCTTCTGTAGACAGAATTTTCTGAATTGGTAGAAGGTTGAGCTGGATTATCTCTAAGATCTTTTCCAGCACTTAAGATTTTAAATTATGCTATTAATATGCCCTGGATTTATAGAACAATCAACAATCAGAACCAATAATTCCCTACGGGATTGAAGCCAGAGTTAATGTGTAGAATTCTTAAGCATATATAATTTCATTTATTCACTCAATAAATACTGTGTATCTAATATGTGCTAGTCCTTATTCTAGGTATTGGAGATTCTGCAGTGAAAGATATAGACAAATTCCCTGCTCTAATGGAGTTTCTACGACAGAGAAGGAGAATTTAAAATTTAAATATCAGATGATATATGAGCTAAGAAGAAAAATAAAGCAGAACAAATGAATAGAGAGAGAGTATAGGGGCGGGGGTAGAGGGAGAAGAAGGGTGAAGAAGAAAAGGCCTCACTAATAAGGGAATATCTGAGCATATAGCTGCATGAAGTAAAGGAGCAAAGTCATACAGAAATCTGTAGGAAGACTATTTCAGGCAGAGGAAAGAGTAAGAAAAAGCACCTGAGGCAGTGGAGTTGGTTTGTTCCAGGACACCACTATGGCCAAAGCACAGTAAAGGAGGGGCAGGGTAATAGGAGAGATGAGATTACATATGTTGTAAGGGTGTGTAAGGGTGTGTGTGTGTGTGTGTGTGTGTGTGTGTGTGTGTGTGTGTGTAGCAGGGGTTGGGGGGGGTATTAGGGAGAGTCTTGGCAAGGAAGAACGTTGGCTTTTACTCTGAGATGGAAACCACTGGAGGGTTTGAACAGAGGAGTGACATGATCTTACATTTTCAAAGGATTACTCTGCTTTGTGGGACTACACTTTAGGGCAACGAAGGTATAAGCAGGAAGGCCAATTAGAAGTAATCCAAGTGAGAAACAAGGGTGACTGTACCAGGGCGACTGTGGTGGCAGGAAGTTAGTACAGTGGTGTGGTTAACAGTCAAAAATAACTTGAGATAGTCTTAGAAGACAGTGACACCTTCTGGCTCAAAGAAAGACTTACAAAGTTTCACAACAGAAGAGAGCCAATGTAAAAGCCAAGAATGAAGTTCCTAAAGGAGAAAAATGGTAGTATTCTGTAGCTTGACAGAACCCAAGATATTCATGGTCAACAAAAAGTACCCTGAGAAGGTTCTCCTCAGAGGTGACTGCCTTGTAATATTATTTGAAGATGTAAGCCAGATACAAGGGCTATCTCGCTTGAGTGTGGCTATGTCAGAGGGGTTTGTCCTGGGGCTCATCTTTGGAATTCCTCTAAAGATAATCTGGGAGCTTGGGCAAAGATGCCGATGTGGTTGCAATGTGCACTCCAGGCCTGTGTGCTCTGACTCATAATTCATGCCTTGCCTATGACTAGTCAGCATGTTCTGTTAAATTCTTATATGATTTGTTTTCTAATTACATGTAGCTATTTCTCATTATCATTTCCGGTTCTAACTTTGAGACACATCTTTTTCTGGGAAAGACATATCTTTTTCTGGGAAAGGGTTATGAAATTTCTTTTCAGTATTATTTGCAAATGCTAAATGTCAATATCAATAACAAAGCAAAAAGGTACCTCACAAGACCAGACAGGATGAATATATTACTCTAATTTTGTAGACAAGAGACCTCTTAAGCACTTAGTACTTATAAGAAGGAAAATAGACATAAATCATGAATCCAATTTTACTGTACCTTCCTTCCACTTAAAATAATCATTATAGTCCATGTTATTTTGCATAAAGATCTGAAAGCCTGAATAGTAGACAGTGATAAAAAGGAAACTTGGAGAGTTATATTGAGACAAAAGTGGACCCAGCCTACCGTGGTGATGTAGCGAGAGTGGAATTCTGGAGCATCTTTCAGGAACGTGAGGCCAGGGTGCGTATCTACCACATCCTAAAGAAGATAAAACCAAAACCAAATTAACAAACACACCAAAAAACAAAAAAAAACTAAACGCCAACAGAATTTTTCCTTCCTGTAGAGTAAGTAGCCAGTTGAGCAAACCTGCTATTTTTGGAATACTGAACAATGCACTTAAAATTTAACACTTTATTACATACAAATTTTATTACAAGCATACTTATGTGTGCTTTTTGATATGCTAGTATACTTCAATAAAACATTAAAATTGTAATTTAACTATATTTGGTGGTTTGTGAATCAAATATCTTAGAGATATGTAATTCTAACATGTCAAGGCATGTCAGGGAAATTCACCACACAGATTCTGGGGTAGGGGTGGTTAAGAGAAATTTACACACACAAGTGACAAGACACAAGCCAACTATAATGATTCTTTCTTAACCTAGAGACATGGGAAATATCTGAGGAAAAAAAAATAGCCATGTAGCCAAGGAGTTTGAAATCTATGTTAAATTGTATGGGTCAGCTAATGTCCATCAGAATAACTGTGTGGACAAATCTATTTTTAATGTAGGATTTTAGTTTTATTTTAAAATCTGCTTTTTCTCATGGAAGACTATTAGAATTTTAAAACCCTGAAATACCATTTTTCTTTTCTTTTTTCTTTTTAATGTTTGTTTATTTTTGAGTGAGAGAGCATGAGCGGGGGAGGGGCAGAGAGAGAGAGGGAGACACAGAATCTGAAGGAGGCTCCAGGCTCTGGGCTGTCAGCACAGAGTTTGATGTAGGGCCCGGACTCATGAGCTGCGAGATCATGACCTGAGTTGAAGTTGGACACTTAACCGACTGAGCCACCCAGGCGACCCAACCATTTTTATTTTCTAATTAGATTTTAAAGCACTTTGAATAAACCTGGAGAACCTATTGGAGATGATTATTGTTAATTTAATAACCAGAGGCAACAGCAATGCCAACATAGATATAATCTATTAATTGGTTATAAATGGACAGACATCAATTATTATCTCTTTTCTTCGATTCTTCAGAATGGTTAGCTATACATACCTACCAACACAGTCTCAAAGCAATGGACCTTACTATTTAACTTTTTATTTGGAAATAATTTTAGACCAAGGGAAAAGTTACAAAAATATTAGAGATTTCTATGCCCTTCTCTCAGCTTTCCATAATGGCAACAACTTACAAACCATAGTATAATGATCAAAACTAGGAAATGAACATCGATACAATACTACACTACAGACATTATTCAAATTTTACCAGCTTTTCCCTTAGTGTTTTTTTCTGTTCCAGGATCCTAGTTTAGTTCTTGTGTCTCATTGTCTCATGGAACTCTGACAGTTCCTCAGTCTTGTATTTTATGATTTTGACATTCTTAATGAGTCCTGGTCAATTATTCCGTAGAATGTCTCTCAACATGGTTTTGTCTGATGTTTTCTCATGATTAGATTAAGATTACACATTTTCAGCAGGTATATGACAGAAGTGGTATTGTGTCCTTTTCAGTCATATGAGAGTATGATGTAGATATGTCTTATATCTTGTAGAGTTAATGTTGATCACATTTGGCTGAAATGGTGACTGCTGGGTTTGCTATCTTATTTTCCCTCAATAATTAATAAATCTTGTAGGGGGAGATACTTGGAGACTCTGCTAATATCCTGTTTCTCTGCAAATTTTTGCCCAGTGATATTAGCAGTCATTTGTAGAACCTATGACATTTATACTGTGGTGTTTATTTTGTATTTTCCTCATTCTTTCTACATTTATTAACTAGAATTCTTTTGTAAGGAAGAGCTATCCCTCCTCTCCCACATATTTATTTGTTCAGTTCATATCAGTATAGATTCATGGGTATTCTTTATTCTATGGGTTACAATCCAACACTATAATTATTTATTTTGTTGCTCAAATTGATATTGCTGTGGCCACTGGGAACTCAAACAGGACATGCCCCATCCTTTTGCAAGCACTTTTATACTTTCTGGTATCACAACATGGTCCAGGCTCATATTATATTTTCCTTGTTACAATCCTGGAATCAACCCTTTTCCCCAAATAGCCCTGGGTCCTTTATTGGGAAATGGTATTTAAAAACCATGTAGAAATCTGGGTGCTAGATGTGCTCATTACTTCTAGGGTGTCACTGCTCCTGGACCCTCTTAGCAGGAAGAACTAGGAATATATGTATGTACAGCAGTCCTCCCCTTATCTGCTGGGGAGATGTTCCAAGACTCCCAGGGGCTGCCTGAAATTACAAACAGTAGTGAACCCTATACTATGTTTTTTTCCTATACATATGATAAAGTTTAATTTATAAATTAGGCCCAGTAAGAGGTTAACAACAATAATGAAATAATTATAACAATATACTGCAATAAAAGTTATGTGAATATGATTTCTCTCTCAAAATATCTCATTGTACTACTCTACTCACCTTTT
This sequence comes from Herpailurus yagouaroundi, assembly GCF_014898765.1. Classification (NCBI taxonomy): domain Eukaryota; kingdom Metazoa; phylum Chordata; class Mammalia; order Carnivora; family Felidae; genus Herpailurus; species Herpailurus yagouaroundi. The sequence goes on along the minus strand of NW_024412400.1, from coordinate 31,955,572 downwards.
TACTTGTGATATGAGATGATAAAATGCCTCACGGTGAGATGAAATGAGGTGATTAACTTAGGCATTGTGACGTAGCCTTGGGCCACTACTCACCAACTGACATTATGTCAGGAGGATCACCTGCTTCTAGACTGCAGTTACCTCAATAACTGAATAAATGAAACTGCATATAAAGGGGGAACTCCGTATACTAATCCACGCATACACACTTCTCTTTCTTTCTATATTTATCTATTTATGCTAAAAACTATGTAATCATATAGATAATGGGTTCTAACCACAAGGTTCATTCTAACCTTCCCTCTTTCCTTTCTAACTTTAACGGAAAGGCCAACCTATATTGCACTGAGAAACAAATTTACTAAAGAGAGTACAGTATTTGTGCATAGTTCTTTTTGTCGTTAGTCATATGGTATCCAATTAAAATACTGTTTTCCAGGGTTACTTAGGTTAGCTCTCTTCCTGTTCTTCCTTCATCCTCTTTGATGTGGTTATAATACAGTTTAGTTCATTTGCTACTGTTTATTACTTTATTCTGAGTTTCTTTCCCACAGTTACAGGTTGATTTTAATTCATTACTTCTTAGAGGGAGAGTATTTGAACATTACTATGGTTCTACAAGTCAAAGCTAACATAGAATTGACATCGTAACAATTTCAAGTTCTCCCACTCATAAAGACCTCTCTCTCCATTTACATAAATCTTATTTCACGTCTCTCAGCAACGTTTTGCTGTTTTTAGTGTATGGGTCTTGCACACCTTTGTCAGATTCATCTCTAAATATTTAATATTTTTGGGTGGTATTACAAATGGCATTCAATTTCCAATTTCTGTTGCTGGTATATGGAAGAATTGATTTTTGTATTCTGATCATGTCATCTGTAAACTTTCCAAACTCTCTTATTAAATACAGTTTTAGCAGCATCCCACAAACTTTGACATGTTCTCATTCAGTTCAAGATAATTCTTAATTTTCCTTTTGATTTCTTCTCTGACTCATGGGTTATTTAAAAGTGCTAGTTATCAAATATTTGGAGAATTTTCAAAGATCTTTCATGATTTCTAATTTAATCCCATTAAAGTCAAAGAAATCCTTTATTCTGTGATGATTCAGTTTATGAACTAAATTTTGAAAATTTATTGAGATTTCTTCTATGGCCCAGAATATGGTCTATCTTGGTAAATATTCTGTGTACATGTTAAAGGAACGTGTATTCTACTGCTGATTGGTAAAGAGTAACATAAATGTCAATTAGGTCAAGTTGGTTCATAGTATTGTTCAAATGTTCTATATCCTTATTGATTTCTCTCAACTTGTTCATTATTGAGAGCAGCACATGGAAATCTGCAATTATAATTGTGAATGTATCTTTGCAGTTCTATCAGATTTTGCTTCATGCATTTTGAAGGTCTGTTGTAAGGTCCACAAACATTTATTTTTATTTTATTTTTAAAAATTTTGTTACCTAATATTTTTTAATTTTTTAAATTTTTATTAACTTTATTATTTTTTAATTTACATCCAAATTAGTTAGTATATAGTGCAATAATGATTTCAGGAGTAGAGTTCTTAATCCCCCCCTCCCACAACACCTCCAGTAACCCTGTCTGTTTTCCATATTTAAGAGTCTCTTATGTTTTGTCCCCCTCCCTGTTTTTATATTATTTTTGTTTCCCTTATGTTCATCTGTTTTGTCTCTTAAAGTCCTCATACAAGTCATATGATATTTGTCTTTTTCTGACTAATTTCACTTAGTATCATGCCCTTGAGTTCCATCCACGTAGTTGCAAATGACAAGATTTCATTCTTTTTGATTGCTAAATAATACTCCATTGTATACATCTACCACATCTTCTTTATCCATTCATCCATCGATGGACATTTGGGCTCTTCCCATACTTTGGCTGTTGCTAATAGTACTGCTATAAACATTGGGATGCTTGTGCCCCTTCAAAACAGCATACCTATATCCTTTGGGTAAATGCCTAGTAGTGCAATTGCTGGCTAGTAGGGTAGTTCCATTTTTAATTTTTGAGGAACCTCCATACTGTTTTCCAGAGTGGCTGCACCAGCTTGCATTCCCACCAACAATGCAAAAGAGATCCTCTTTCTCCACATCCTCGCCAACATCTGTTGTTGCCTGAGTTGTTAATGTTAGCCATTCTGACAGGTGTGAGGTGGTATCTCATTGTGGTTTTGATTTGTATTTCCCTGATGATGAGTGATGTTGAGCATTTTTTCATGTGCTTGTTGGCCATCTGGATGTCTTCTTTAGATAAGTATCTATTCATGTCTTTTCCCCATTTCTTCACTGGATTAATTGTTTTTTTGGGTGTTGACACTGATGAGTTCTTTACAGATTTTGGATACTAACCCTTTATCTGATACGTCGTTTGCAAATATCTTCTCCCATTCTGTCGGTTGCCTTTTAGTTTTGTTGATTATTTCCTTCGCTGTGCAGGTTTTTATTTTGATGAGGTCCCAGTAGTGCATTTTTGCTTTTGTTTCCCTTGCCTCTGGAGACGTGTTGAGTAAGAAGTTGCTGTGGCCAAGGTCAAAGAGGTTTCTGCCTGCTTTCTCCTCAAGGATTTTGATGGCTTCCCATCTTACACTTAGGTCTTTCATTCATTTTGAGTTTAGTTTTGTGTCTGGTGTAAGAAAGTGGTCCAGGTTCATTCTTCTGCATGTTGCTATCCAGTTTTCCCAGCACCACTTGCTGAAGAGACTGTCTTTATTCCATTGGATATTCTTTCCTGCTTTGTCAAAGTTTAGTTACCCATACGTTTGTGGGTCCATTTTTGGGTTCTCTATTCTGTTCCATTGATCTGAATGTCTGTTCTTGTGCCAGTACCATACTGTCCAGTAGATTACAGCTTTGTAGTCTATCTTGAAGTCTGGGATTGTGATGCCTCCTGCTTTGGTTTTCTTTTTCTTTTTTTTTTTTTAATTTATATATGAAATTTATTGTCAAATTGGTTTCCATACAACACCCAGTGCTCATCCCAAAAGGTGCCCTCCTCAATACCCATCACCCACCCTCTCCTCCCTCCCACCCCCCATCAACCCTTAGTTTGTTCTCAGTTCTCAACAGTCTCTTATGCTTTGGCTCTCTCCCACTCTAACCTCTTTTTTTTTTTTTTCCTTCCCCTCCCCCATGGGTTCCTGTTAAGTTTCTCAGGATCCACATAAGAGTGAAACCATATGGTATCTGTCTTTCTCTGTATGGCTTATTACACTTAGCATCACACTCTCCAGTTCCATCCACATTGCTACAAAAGGCCATATTTCATTTTTTCTCATTGCCACGTAGTATTCCATTGTGTATATAAACCACAATTTCTTTATCCATTCATCAGTTGATGGACATTTAGGCTCTTTCCATAATTTGGCTATTGTTGAGAGTGCTGCTATGAACATTGGGGTACAAGTGCCCCTAGGCATCAGTACTCCTGTGTCCCTTGGATAAATTCCTAGCAGTGCTATTGCTGGGTCATAGGGTAGGTCTATTTTTAATTTTCTGAGGAACCTCCACACTGCTTTCCAGAGCGGCTGCACCAATTTGCATTCCCACCAACAGTGCAAGAGGGTTCCCGTTTCTCCACATCCTCTCCAGCATCTATAGTCTCCTGATTTGTTCATTTTGGCCACTCTGACTGGCGTGAGGTGATACCTGAGTGTGGTTTTGATTTGTATTTCCCTGATAAGGAGCGACGCTGAACATTTTTTCATGTGTCTGTTGGCCATCCGGATGTCTTCTTTAGAGAAGTGTCTATTCATGTTTTCTGCCCATTTCTTCACTGGGTTATTTGCTTTTCGGGCGTGGAGTTTGGTGAGCTCTTTATAGATTTTGGAGACTAGCCCTTTGTCCGATATGTCATTTGCAAATATCTTTTCCCATTCCGTTGGTTGCCTTTTAGTTTTGTTGGTTGTTTCCTTTGCTGTGCAGAAGCTTTTTATCTTCATAAGGTCCCAGTAATTCACTTTTGTTTTTAATTCCCTTGCCTTTGGGGATGTGTCGAGTAAGAGATTGCTACGGCTGAGGTCAGAGAGGTCTTTTCCTGCTTTCTCCTCTAAGGTTTTGATGGTTTCCTGTCTCACATTCAGGTCCTTTATCCATTTTGAGTTTATTTTTGTGAATGGTGTCAGAAAGTGGTCTAGTTTCAACCTTCTGCATGTTGCTGTCCAGTTCTCCCAGCACCATTTGTTAAAGAGACTGTCTTTTTTCCATTGGATGTTCTTTCCTGCTTTGTCAAAGATTAGTTGGCCATACGTTTGTGGGTCTAGTTCTGGGGTTTCTATTCTATTCCATTGGTCTCTGTGTCTGTTTTTGTGCCAATACCATGCTGTCTTGATGATGACAGCTTTGTAGTAGAGGCTAAAGTCTGGGATTGTGATGCCTCCTGCTTTGGGCTTCTTCTTCAAAATTACTTTGGCTATTCGGGGCCTTTTGTGGTTCCATATGAATTTTAGGATTGCTTGTTCTAGGTTCGAGAAGAATGCTGGTGCAATTTTGATTGGGATTGCATTGAATGTGTAGATAGCTTTGGGTAGTATTGACATTTTGACAATATTTATTCTTCCAATCCATAAGCAGGGAATGTCTTTCCATTTCTTTAAATCTTCTTCAATTACCTTCATAAGCTTTCTATAGTATGCAGCATACAGATCCTTTACATCTTTGGTTAGATTTATTCCTAGGTATTTTATGCTTCTTGGTGCAATTGTGAATGGGATCAGTTTCTTTATTTGTCTTTCTGTTGCTTCATTGTTAGTGTATAAGAATGCAACTGATTTCTGTACATTGATTTTGTATCCTGCAACTTTGCTGAATTCATGTATCAGTTCCAGCAGACTTTTGGTGGAGTCTGTCGGATTTTCCATGTATAATATCATGTCATCTGCAAAAAGCGAAAGCTTGACTTCATCTTTGCCAATTTGGATGCCTTTGATTTCCTTTTGTTGTCTGATTGCTGATGCTAGAACTTCCAGCACTATGTTAAACAACAGCGGTGAGAGTGGGCATCCCTGTCGTGTTCCTGATCTCAGGGAAAAAGCTCTCAGTTTTTCCCCATTGAGGATGATGTTAGCTGTGGGCTTTTCATAAATGGCTTTTATGATCTTTAAGTATGTTCCTTCTATCCCGACTTTCTCAAGGGTTTTTATTAAGAAAGGGTGCTGGATTTTGTCAAAGGCCTTTTCTGCATCGATTGACAGGATCATATGGTTTTTCTCTTTTTTTTTGTTAATGTGATGTATCACGTTGATTGATTTGCGAATGTTGAACCAGCCCTGCATCCCAGGAATGAATCCCACTTGATCATGGTGAACAATTCTTTTTATATGCCGTTGAATTCGATTTGCTAGTATCTTATTGAGAATTTTGGCATCCGTATTCATCAGGGATATTGGCCTGTAGTTCTCTTTTTTTACTGGGTCTCTGTCTGGTTTAGGAATCAAAGTAATACTGGCTTCATAGAATGAGTCTGGAAGTTTTCCTTCCCTTTCTATTTCTTGGAATAGCTTGAGAAGGATAGGTATTATCTCTGCTTTAAACGTCTGGTAGAACTCCCCTGGGAAGCTATCTGGTCCTGGACTCTTATTTGTTGGGAGATTTTTGATGACTGATTCAATTTCTTCGCTGGTTATGGGTCTGTTCCAGCTTTCTATTTCCTCCTGAGTTTTGGAAGAGTGTGGGTGTTCAGGAATTTGTCCATTTCTTCCAGGTTGTCCAATTTGTTGGCATATAATTTTTCATAGTATTCCCTGATAATTGTTTGTATCTCTGAGGGATTGGTTGTAATAATTCCATTTTCATTCATGATTTTATCTATTTGGGTCATCTCCCTTTTCTTTTTGAGAAGCCTGGCTAGAGGTTTGTCAATTTTGTTTATTTTTTCAAAAAAACCAACTCTTGGTTTCATTGATCTGCTCTACAGTTTTTTTAGATTCTATATTGTTTATTTCTGCTCTGATCTTTATTATTTCTCTTCTTCTGCTGGGTTTAGGCTGCCTTTGCTGTTCTGCTTCTATTTCCTTTAGGTGTGCTGTTAGATTTTGTATTTGGGATTTTTCTTGTTTCTTGAGATAGGCCTGGATTGCAATGTATTTTCCTCTCAGGACTGCCTTCGCTGCATCCCAAAGCGTTTGGATTGTTGTATTTTCATTTTCGTTTGTTTCCATAGATTTTTAAATTTCTTCTCTAATTGCCTGGTTGACCCATTCATTCTTTAGTAGGGTGTCCTTTAACCTCCATGCTTTTGGAAGTTTTCCAGACTTTTTCCTGTGGTTGATTTCAAGTTTCAAAGCATTGTGGTCTGAAAGTGTGCATGGTATGATTTCAATTCTTGTATACTTATGAAGGGCTGTTTTGTGACCCAGTATGTGGTCTATCTTGGAGAATGTTCCATGTGCACTCGAGAAGAAAGTATATTCTGTTGCTTTGGGATGCAGAGTTCTAAATATATATGTCAAGTCCATCTGATCCAATGTATCATTCAGGGCCCTTGTTTCTTTATTGATCCTGTGTCTAGATGACCTATCCATTGTTGTAGGTGGGGTATTAAAGTCCCCTGCAAGTACCACATTCTTATCAATAAGGTTGCTTATGTTTGTGATTGTTTTATATATTTGGGGGCTCCCGTATTTGGCACATAGGTATTTATAATTATTAGCTCTTCCTGATGGATAGACCCTGTAATTATTATATAATCCCCTTCTTCATCTCTTGTTACAGCCTTTAATTTAAAGTCTAGTTGGTCTGATATAAGTATGGCTACTCCAGCTTTCTTTTGACTTCCAGTAGCATGATAGAGAGTTCTCCATCTCCTCACTTTCAATCTGAAGGTATCCTCAGGTCTAAAGTGAATCTCCTGTAGACAGTAAATAGATGGGTTTTTTTTTTAAATCCATTCTGATACCCTATGTCTTTTGGTTGGAGCATTTAGTCCATTTACATTCAGTGTTATTATTGAAAGATATGGGTTTAGAGTCATTGTGATGTCTGTAGGTTTCATGCTTGTAGTGATGTCTCTGGTACTTTGTGGTCCTTGCAACATTTCACTCACAGAATCCCACTTAGGATCTCTTGCAGGGCTGGTTTAGTGGTGATGAATTCCTTCAGTTTTTGTTTGGGAAGACCTTTATCTCTCCTTCTATTCCGAATAACAGACTTGCTGCATAAAGGATTCTCGGCTGCATATTTTTTCTGTTCACCACATTGAAGATTTCCTGCTAGTCCTTTCTGGCCTGCCAAGTTTCAATAGATAAGTCTGCCACTACTCTTATATGTCTACCTTTGTAAGTTAGAGCCTGTTTATCCCTAGCTGCTTTCAGAATTTTCTTTTTATCCTTGTATTTTGCCAGTTTCACTATGATATGTCATGCAGAAGATTGATTCAAGTTATGTCTGAAGGGAGTTCTCTGTGCCTCTTGGATTTCAATGCCTTTTTCCTTCCCCAGATCAGGGAAGTTCTCAGCTATGATTTGTTCAAGTACACCTTCAGCCCCTTTCTCTCTCTTGTCTTCTTCTTCTGGAATTCCTATGATATGGATATTTTTCCATTTAATTGCATCACTTAGTTCTCTAATTCTCCCCTCATACTGCTGGATTTTTTTTTTAATCTTTTTCTCAGCTTCCTCTTTTTCCATAATTTTATCTTCTAGTTCACCTATTCTCTCCTCTGCCTCTTCAATCCGAGCTGTGGTCGACTCCATTTTATTTTGCACCTCATTTATAGCATTTTTTAGCTCCTCATGACTATTTCTTAGTCCCTTGATCTCTGTAGCAATAGATTCTCTGCTGTCCTCTATGCTTTCTTCAAGCCCAGTGATTAATTTTATGACTATTATTCTAAATTCTTGTTCCATTATATTGCTCAAATTGTTTTTGATCAATTCGTTAGCGGTTGCTACTTCCTGGAGTTTCTTTTGAGGAGAATTCTTCCATTTCGTCATTTTGAGTAGTCCCTGCAGTGGCTCCAAACCACAGGGTACTTCCCCTGTGCTGTCCGGAGTAACTTGTGTTAGTGGCAGGGCCTCAGTCAGACCTGATGTCTGCCCCCAGCCCACCGCTGGGGCCACAGTCAGACTGGTGTGTACTTTATCTTCCCCTCTCCCAGGGGCAGGACTCACTGTGGAGTGGTGTGGCCCCTGTCTGGGCTACTTGCACACTGCCAGGCTTGTGGTGCAGCTTCGATGGGATCTGAGTTATTAGCCAGGGTGGATCTGCAAGGTGCACAGGGGCAGGAGGGGCAGGCTTAGTTCACTTTGCTGTAGGTGGTCCCCTGTGGGAGGGGCCCTGCAGCACCGGAAGGAGGTGGAGGGATGGATCCACAGAAGCACAGTGTTGGGCGTTTGCACGGTGCAACCAAGTTTGGTGATGGGAACTGGTTCCCTCTGTAATTTCATCTGGGGGATGGGAGAGGGAAATGGCACTTACCAGCGCCTTTGTTCCCCCACCGAGCTGAGCTCTGTCTTCCGGGGCTCAACAACACTCCCTCCTGGTGTCCTCTCACCCTCCCCACTCTCTGAGAGCAGAGCTGTTGACTTTTAACATTCCAGATGCTAATTCCCGCTGGCTGTCAGAACTCACGGAGTCTGGCCCCTCTGCTTCTGCAAGCCAGACTTCGGGGGCTCTGCCTTGCTGGGCGGGCTGCCCCTCCAACGCCCTGGCTCCCTCCCATCATCTGTGTAGCATGCACCACCTCTCTGCCCTTCCTACCCTCTTCCATAGGCCTCTTGTCTATGCCTGGCTCCGGAGAGTCCATTCTGCTGGTCTTCTGGCGGCTTTCTGGGTTATTTAGGCAGATGTAGGTGGAATCTAAGTGATCAGCAAGACGAGGTGAGCCCAGTGTCCTTCTATGCCAGCATCTTCAGCTCTTGAATCTTTCATTCTTGGTTTTATTTATTTCGGTCCTTTCTTTTTTCCTTTTGATCAAACTGGCTAGTGGTTTGTCAATTTTGTTAATTCTATCAAGGAACCAGCTTCTGGTTTCATTGATCTGTTCTACTGTTTTTTTGGTTCCGATAGCATTAATTTCTGTTCTAATCTTTATTATTTCCTGTCTTCTGCTGGTTTTGGGTTTTATTTGCTGTTCTTTTTCCAGCTCTTTAAGATGTAAGGTGTGAGATCTGAGATCTTTCTTCCTTCTTTAGGAAGGCCTGGATTGCTACACATTTTCTTCTTATGACCACCTTTGCTGCGTCCCAGAGGTTTTGGGTTGTGGTGTTATCATTTTTATGGGCTTCCATATACTTTTTAATTTTCTCTTTAACTTCTTGGTTAGCCCATTCATGCTTTAGTATGATGATCTTCAGTCTCCAAGTATTTGTTACCTTTCCAAATTTTTTCTTGTGATTGATATTGAGTTTCATACCGTTGTGGTCTGAAAATACGCACAGTATGATCTCAATCTTTTTGTATGTGCTGAGGGCTGATTTGTGTCCCAGTATGTGGTCTATTCTGGAGAATATGCCATGTGCACTGGAGAAGAATGTATATTCTGCTGCTTTAGGATGAAATGTTCTGAATATATATGTTAAGTCCATCTGGTCCAGTGTGTCATTCAAAGCCATTGTTTTCTTGCTGATTTTTTGATTAGATGATCTGTCCATTGCTGTGAGTGGGGTGGGTCCATAAACATTTAGATTCACCATGTTGTTATACTGAATTGTCATATTCTTGAATATATGAATTGTTCTATTCTTGATGAATTGATCCCTGTATCATTCTTGTTTTAGTCTTCATGAATTGTTACGTTCCTGATGAATCAACTGATCCCTTTATCTTTCCCTAGCAACAGTATTTACTTTAAAACTTTGTCTGATACTAATACAGCTGCCCAGCTTTCTTTTCTTTTTGTGGCAAAAAACCCAACATAACATAAAATTCATCCTCCCAACAATTTCTGACTGTATAGTACAATACTGTCAACCACTTACCCATTGTTGTGCGACAGGTCCCTCCCACTCCAATTGTGCATAAATGAAACTCTACACCCACCAAACAACTCCCTACACACCCTCCCCACCCTAAGCTCTGGCAAGAAATTCTTCCTAGGAGTCTGACTACTTTAGATACCTCAAATATGCAGAGTAGTGCCGTATCTGTCTTTTTGTACCTGTCTTATCTCACTTAGCATAATGCCCTCAAAGTTTATCCATGTTGTTGCATGTGATGGAATTTATTTTCATTTTAAAGGCTGAGTAACAGCAATCAAAAAGAATGAAATCTTGCCATTTGCAACTACGTGGATGGAACTAGAAGGTATTATGCTAAGCGAAATTAGTCAGAGAAAGACAAGTATGATATGACTTCACTCATATGAGGACTTTAAGACATAGAACAGATGAACACAAGGGAAGGGAAGCAAAAATAATATAAAAACAGGGAGGGGGATAAAACATGAGACTCTTAAATATGGAGAACAAACAGAAGGTTACTGGAGGGGTTGTGGGAGGGGGGGATGGGCTAAATGGGTAAGGGGCATTAAGCAATCTACTCCCAAAATCACTGTTGTACTATATGCTAACTAACTTGGATGTAATTGAAAAAATAAAAAAAGAAAAAAAATAAAGGCTGAGTAATACTTCATTATAAGTATATACTACATTTTCTTTGTCCGTTCATCATCTGATGGACATTTAGATTGCTTCTACCTCTTAGCTATTGTGAATAAGGCACAATGAACACAGGAATGCAAAGACCTCTTTGAGATTGTTTCCAATTCTTTTGGATATATACCCAAAAGTGGTATTGCTGAGCCACACAGTAGTTATATTTTAAATTTTTTGAGGAACCTCGATACTATTTTCCATAGAGACTGTACCATTTTACATTCTAACCATCAGTGTGTAAGTATTCCAATTTCTCCACATCCTTACCAACAGTTTTTTTTAAAAGGATAGTATCCATTCTAACAGGTATGAGGGGTTATTTCACCGTGGTTTTGATTTGCATTCCCCTGCTTATTTACTGACATTGAACGTCTCTTCATATGCTTGTTAGACATTTCATCTTCTTTGGAGAAATGTCTATTCAAGTCCTTGCTGTTTTTTTTTTTTTCAACGTTTATTTATTTTTGGGACAGAGAGAAACAGAGCATGAACAGGGGAGGGGCAGAGAGAGAGAGGGAGACACAGAATTGGAAACAGGCTCCAGGCTCTGAGCCATCAGCCCAGAGCCCGATGCGGGGCTCGAACTCACGGACCGTGAGATCGTGACCTGGCTGAAGTCGGACGCTTAACCGACTGCGCCACCCAGGCGCCCCAAGTCCTTGCTCTTTTAAAATCAAGTTATTTTTATTGTTGCTGCTATTGAGTTGTAGGAGTTCTTTATATCTGGATATTAACCTTTTATCAGATATGTTTGCAAGTTTTTTTTTTTTTCTTTTCACTCTACAGGTTGCCTTTTACTATGCTGATTCTTTCCTTTGCTGTGCAGAAATTTTACAGTTTGATGTAGTCCCATTTGTCTGGTTTTGCTTTTGCTGGTTCTGCTTTTTCGGTCATATCAACTAAATCACTGCCAAATCCAGTGTCATGAAGTTTTCCCCCTATATTTTCTTCTAGGAGATTTATAGTTTCAGGTCTTACGTTTAGGTCTTTAATCTATTTTGAGTTAATTTTTGTACGTGGTATAAGAATGTAACTTCTCTCTTTTGCATGTGGATATCCAGTTTTCCCAACACTATTTGTTGAAGAGACCATCCTTCCCCACTGTAGTCTTGGCACCTATGCTGAAGATCATTTGACTGTATATGCAAGAATTATAGCTTTGTAATATGTTTTGAAATTTGGAAGTGTGAAGCTTCCAGCTTTGTTCTCCTTTCTCAGGATTGTTTAGGCTATTCCAGGTCCTTTGAAATTTCATACAAATTTTAGAATTGTTTTTTATATTTCTGCAAAAAATGCCATTGGTATTTTTAAACTTTACTGGGGAATAACTGATATACAAAAAAATTGTACATATTTAATATATACAATTTGATGAGTTTGGACATATGTAATCATCATAGGAAACCATCACCACAATTAAGGTAATGTAGTAACATATTCATCACCTCCAAAAGTTTCTGTTGTTTTTTTCTCTTTTGTTTGTTTTGGTAAGAATACTTAACATCTATCCTTTTAACAATTTAAATTGCACAATACAGTATTGTTAACTATATGTACTATGTTGTACAGATGTCTAGAACCTAATTTGTCTTGCATAACTAAAACTGTATCACTGAACATCTTTATGATTCTACTTATATGAGGTATCTAAAATAGACTCATAGAAGCAGAGAACAGAATGGTGGTTGCCAGAGGGTGGCGGAAGGGGACATATGGAATTTTGACAGAGCTTGAACTGATCTGGATAGACTGCTCTCAGTAGAATGAGCATTTAACAATATTAAATCTTGCAATCCATGAACACAGTATGTCTTTCCATTTATTTGTAAGAGCTTCCTTTTGATTAGTGTTAGCATGCCATATCTTTTTCTCCTTTTACTTTTAATCCATTTGTGTTTATAATTAAAGTACATTTATTTCAAGCAACATATATTTGGGTCTTGCTTTTTTGTCTAATCTTTGCTTTTTGAGAGTATTCACATCATTAATATTTAATGTGTTATTGATATTGATATGGTTAGGTTTAAGTTTATCATCTTGTTTCTTGTCCCATTCATTCTTTGTTCCCCTTTTTCTTCCTTTCCTTCTTCCTTTTGAGTTTACTGACTACTCTTTATAACACATTTTATTTAAAAGTTTTTGCTTTTTAGCTGTAACTGTTATTTTCAGTGGTTGTGTCAAATTTACTAATCATATCATTTGCAATGCTTAATCTGCTATTAAACCAATCTGGTGTATTCTGCACCCCAGACATCTTAGTTTTCATCTCTGCAAGTTCAACTTGGGCCTCTTAAAATATAAATCTTCCATGTCTAACTTTCTGGATATAGTGAATTCAGTTATGACAGCTGTTTTAATGTACTTATCTGATTCTAACATCTGTGTCAGTTCTGGGTCAGTTTCAAATGATTTTTTTCCCCTTATTATCTATTGTATTTTTCTGCTTTTTTGCATGGCTGATGACATCAGCCATTATGAATTTTACCTTTTTGGATGATAGATGTTTACATATTTTTATAAATATTTTCAAGTTATGCTCTTTTTTAAAAATTTTTTTAAATGTTTATTTATTTCTGAGACAGAGAGAGACAGAGCATGAGTGGGGGAGAGGCAGAGAGAGAGGGAGACACAGAATCCAAAGCAGGTTCCAGGCTCTGAGCTGTCAGCACAGAGCCTGACGCGGGGCTCGAAATCACGGACCGTGAGATCATGACCTGAGCCGAAGTCGGTTGCTCAACCGACTGAGCCACCCAGGCACCCCCTCAAGTTATGCTCTTGGATGCTGTTAAGTTACTCTGAAATCCTTTCATTCTTGTGGATCTTACTTTCTAAATTGGTTGGGCAGGACCTAGCAATGCTTAATTTAGGGCTAATTATTCTCCATTACTGGAGCAAGACTCCCATGACTATTCTACCCAGTCCTGTGTATTATGAGGTTTTCCAGTCTGGCTGGTAGGGACAAATACTATTCCTGGCTCTGTGTGTGACCCAAAGGTATGGTACTGCTCCCTCTAATTGTGAATAGCTGCTTTTAAAAAAAATTTTTTTTTAACGTTTATTTATTTTTGAGACAGAGAGAGACAGAGCATGAATGGGGGAGGGTCAGAGAGAGGGAGACACAGAATCTGAAATAGGCTCCAGGCTCTGAGCTGTCAGCACAGAGCCCAACGTGGGGCTCGAATTCACGGACCGCGAGATCATGACCTGAGCTGAAGTCGGCCGCTCAACCAACTGAGCCACCCAGGCGCCCCTGAATAGCTCTTTCTTTAGCTTTGGTTACTTTCCACACATACATCTGCTGACCAGTACTCTGCTGAATACTCATGGAATATTTCTAAAGATGTATTCTCACCACCCTGGTCCTCCTAGCTCTCACCTCTGTCTCCTAAAACCAGGGAGTCTGTCTCCTAAACCCATGGACTCTGCCTGGAGTCCCCATTCCCACACTGTGCCCTGAAAACTCTTTTAAGGCAGTAAGCTGGGACAATCCTAAAGCTGATCTTGTTTACAGTTTTCTGTCTCTCAGCAATCACTATCGTCTGTTGCTAGATATCCAGCATCTTGAAAACCATTATTTTGTATTTCTTGCCTGATTTTTTAAAAATTGAATTGACATACACTATTATATTGGTTTCAGGTGTATAACAGTGATTCAACATTTATATACATTATAAATGATCATGATAAATCTAGCAACCATCTGTCACCATATAAAGTGATTAATATATTACTGACTATATTCCCTATGCTGTACTTTACATCCCTGTGACTTGCTTATTTTATAACTGGAAGTTTGTACCTCTTAATCCCCTTCACCTATTTTGCCAATCTCCCCAACCACCTCCCCTCTGGCAACCACCAATCCGTTCACTGTCTTTATGAGTATGTTTCTGTTTTGTGCTTTAGATTCCACATATAAGTGAAATCATACAGTATTTGTTTTTCTCTGGCATTCACCCTCTAGGTCCATCCATGTTGCTGTAAATGGCAAGATTTCATTACTTTTTAAGGCTGAGTAATATTCAATTGTGTGTACAAACCACATCTTCTTTCCTCATTCATCTATTAATGGACACTAGGTTCATTCCATATGTTGGCTATTGTATATAATGCTGCAGTGAACATAGGAGTGCATATAACTTTTTGGATAAGAGTTTTCATTTTCTTTGGAAAAATACAGAAAAGTGGAATTGCTGAATTGTATGATTTTTCTATTTTTAATTTCTTGAGGAAACTCCATAGTGTTTTCCATAGGGGTTACACCATTTACATTTACCAATAGTGCACAAAGTTCTGTTTTCTCCGTATCCTGGTCAACACTTGCTATTTCTGGTCTTTTTGAAGACCAGCTATTCTGCCAGGCAAGAGGTGATATTTCATTATGGCTTTGATTTGCATTTTCCTGATTAAGGATGGTGAGCATCGTTTCATGTGTCTACTGGCCATCTGCCATGGAAAAATGTCTATTCAGGTCCTATGCTCATTTTTTAAGTTGAGGATTGTTTGTTTTGGTGTTGAGTTATAGGAGTTCTTTATATATTTTAAATATTAACCCTCTATTGGATATATCATTTGCAAACATCTTCTCCAATTTAGTACAGTTGCCTTTTCATTTTGTTGATGGTTTCCTTTGCAGTGTAAAGCTTTTTAGTTTGCTGCATCCCCAAGTGTTTTTCCATTTGTTGCCCTTGCTTGAGGAGACAAATCCAAACAAGTATTTCTAAAACTTATGTCTAAGAGTTTACTGCTTATGTTTTCTTTTGGGAATTTTATAGCTTCAGGACTTATATTAAGGTTTTGATCCACTTTGAGTTTATTTCTGTATATGGTATAAGATAGTAGTCCAGTTTCATTATATTGCATGTAGTAAAAACTCTTAATTTTGTTGATTTTATTCTATTTTTTGGTCTCTATTTTATTTATTTCCACTCTGATCTTTATTATTTCCTTCTTTCTCCTAACTTGGGTCTTTGTTCTTCTTTTTCTAATTTCTTTAGGTGTAAGATTAGAATGTTCATTTGAAAATTTTCTTGTTTCTTAGGGCAGGTTTGCATCATAAACTTCCATTTTAGAACTGCTTTTGCTATGTCCTATAGATTTCTGAATGTTGTGTTTCCATTTTTATTTGTCTCAAAGTATTTTCTGATTGCCTCTTTGACTTCCTCACTGACCCACTGGTTATTTAGTATTATGTTATTTAGCTTTTCTGGGGTTTTTGTGTGTTTGTGTTTGTTTTTTGTTTTTTTTTTTTGTTTTTGTTTTTGTTTTAGTCTGAATGTGTCTTTAGGTCTGAAGTGAATCTCTTGTAGGCAGCATATAGATGGGTCTTGTAATTTTTTCTTGTAATTGATTTCTACTTTCGTACCATTGTGGTTGGAAAAAATGCTTGATATGATTTCAGTCTTCTTAAATTTACTGACACTTGTTATGTGGTTTAACACAGTCTGTCCTGAAGAAAGTTCCATGTGCACTTGAAAAATAATGTGTATTCTTCTGTTTTTTTGATGGAATATTCTATATATATATCTGTTAACTCCATCTGGTTTAATGTGTTGTTTAAGCTCACTTGTTTGCTTACTGATTTTCTGTGCAGATGATTTATCCATTGATGTAAGTGTGGTGTTAAAATTTCCTACTATTTTTAAGAGAAATTGGAGTAAGATAGGAAGATGGCAGCAGAGTAGGAAGACCCTAGGCTCATCTCATCACATGAACACAACTGCCAAATCATCCTAAATGCCCCAGAAGCCAACCTGAAGACTGACAGAACAAAGTCCATAACTAAAAGGAGAGGAGAGGCCATACTGAAGAAGGTAGGCCACACCTGCTTTACGGGAGAAACAGACTGCAGGTGCTGCAGAAGGGAGGGAGCCATGGTTGCAGAGAAGGATGAGAGAGAGAAGAGCATACAGGGTGATGTATAAGGGGAAGGTTTCCCCAAAGCCATTGGCTTGGAAAACGAGAGGGCTGAATTCTGTGAGTCCTTGCAACCAGCAGGACTTAAAGCCTGGAGTTTTAGAGGCCAAAGGGCTTGGGACAGAGGCCAACAGAGACTGTGCTGCTCCTGGAGAGAAGGCAGGCAAACAACCTGAAGGTAAAGAGTATTGAAACAGCAATTTGAAGAACACCTGGAGCACACAGTGGGGAGATTATTTGCTCTTCTTAGAGTGCGAACCTGACAGGCAGTGTTCATGGAGATGCCTCTTCAGGAACCAAGGAGCTAGCTGGCACTATTTTCCTCCCCTTCCCCTCAGCATAAACATAGAGCCACCTGTGGGAAGAAGCACAGAGCTGACACTGGCTTCCTAAGTTGATTACACCAAGTTCCACTCCCCTGTGCTCTGACTGGTAGGACTGCCTTTCTCAGTCAAGCTGCTTCAGTCCCAGTGCAGTGGGTCCCTCCTCCAAAAGACCAGTACAAACCCCTGCCCACACCATGTCTCCCAACCAGAGAGTTCTGTGGAGCCTCAGTTCTGATGGAGTTGGGTGTCAGGCCTCATTGCAAAAGCAGACCACAGCAACCTAGTTAAAACTTGCCACATTCATGCCAGGCACCAAACACTGCCCACAGTAGGCAAGGAGAGCCTCTGCAGGTAACTGGCCTGAAGGACAGAGCAGCCAATAGTAGACACACAACACACAATAGCAGAGTAATGCAGCACACACTGGAGATACTCCCTGAAGTATCTACTAGGCACTAAGTGACCTCTTCTTCATAAGGCCATTACTTTCAGAAGCAGGAGACATACATGGTTTTTCTAACACACAGAAGAAGGCAGAGACTTAGACAAAATGCCAAGATGGAGGAATTTACTCCAAATGAAAGAACAAGATAAGGCCATGGCCAGAGATCTAAGCAAAACAGATATAAGTAACATGACTGATGAAGAATTTAAAGCAACAATAATAAGGGCGTGAGAAAAGAATACAAGACATCAGTGAGATCCTTACCACACAGATAAAAGAGTTAAGAAATAATTAGAGATGAAGAATGCAATAAATAAGATTGGAAACACGCTTGATGCAATGAGCAGCAGGCTAGAAGATGCAGAGGAATGAATTAGTGACCTAGCAGACAAACTAATGGAAAATAATGAAGCTGAATAAAAGAGAAAAAGAATTATGCAACACAAGAATAGACTTAGGGAACTCAGTGACTCCATCAAACTTTTGTTTTAATAACTTTTGTATTATAGGAGTTTTAGAAGAAGAGAGAGAAAAGGGGGCAGAAAATTTATTTCAAGAAATAATAGCAGAAAATTTCCCCAAGCTGGAGAAGGAAACAGACATCCAGATCCATGAGGCACAGAGAACTTCCATCAAAATCAGGCCAACACGAAGACATAATGTAATTAAATTTGCAAAATACAGAGATAAAGAAAAAAATCTTAAAAGCACTTAGACATAAGAAGTCCTTAACTTACAAGGGAAAATCCATAAGACTAGCTGGAGGTTTCTCATCAAAAACTTAGCAAGTCAGAAGGGAGTAGCATGATATATTCAAAGTAAACGGGAAAAATCCGCAGCCAAGAATACTCTATCCAGTAAGGCTACCATTCAGAACTGAAGGAGAAATAAAGAGTTTAGACACACACTAAAGGAGTTTGTGACCACTAAACCAGCCCTATAAGAAATATTAAAGGGGACTCTGACTTAAAAGAAGATCAAAGGTGACAAAGATAAGAAAAGATCCCAGAAAATCTCCAGGAAAAATGACAAAACAAGTAATAAAATGGCAACAAATGCATATCTATCAATAATTACTTTGACTGTTAATGGACCAAATGCTCCAATCACAAGACATAGGTAACAGAATGGATAAAAAAAACAAGATCAATGTATAATACACTGCCTACAAAAGACTCATGTTAGACCTAAAGACACCTGTAGATTGAAAGTGAGGGCATGGAGAAACATTTACCATGCAAATGAAAGCTGGAGTAGCAACATTTATATCAGACAAATTAGACGTTACAACAAAGATGTAAAAAGAGGCAAAGAAGGGCATTATATAATCATAAAGGGAAGCCCCAACAAGAAGATATAACAACTGTAAGTACTTGTTCACTCAACATGGGAGCACTCAAATACATAAAACAATTACTAAAAAACATAAAAGAACTTAGAACAACATAAGAATAGTAGGGGACTTTAACACCCCACTAACATCAACTGACAGCTCATCTAAACAGAAAATAAACAAGGAAACAATGGCTTTGAATGACACACTGGACCAATGGATTTAACAGATATATTCAGAACATTCAAATCCTAAAACAGCAGAATACACATTCTTTTCAACTGCACATGGAACATTCTCTAGAACAGATCACACATTAGGTCACAAATCAGGCCTCAACAAATACAAAAAGACTGAAATCATACCATGTACCTTTTCTGACCACAGCACTATGAAACTAGAAGTCAACCATAAAAAAAAAAATAAAGGAAAAAATTTTGGAAAGACCACAAATACACGAAGGTTAAATAACATGCTACTATACAATGGATGGGTCAATCAGGAAGTCAAAGAAGAAATTTAAAAAAAACATGTAAACAAATGAAAATGAAAACACGATGGTCCAAAACCTTTGGGATGCAGCAAAAGTAGTCATAAGAGGAAGTATACAGCAACACAGGCCTATCTCAAGAAGCAAGAAAAATCTCAAATATGCAACCTAACCTTACACCTAAAGGAGCTGGAAAAAAAAACAAATGAAGCTAGCAGAAGTAGTGAAATAAAAGAAATTAGAGCAGAAATAACTAATATAGAAACAAAAAATCCCAGTAAAACAGATCAATGAAACCATCAAGGAGCTGGGTTTTTTTGAAAAAATTAATAAACCCCTAGGCAGACTTATCAAAAAGAAAAGAAAAAGGACCCAAATTAATAAAATTACCAATGAGAGAGGAAAAAAAATCACAACCAACACCACAGAAATACAAACAATTATAAGAAAATATTACGAAAAATTATATGCCAACAAATTGGGCAATCTGAAAGAAATGGATACATTCTTAGAAACATATAAACTACCAAAATTGAAACAGTAAGAAATAGAAAACTTGAGCAAACCAATAATCAGCAAAGAAATTGAATCAGAAATAAAAAATCTCCCAACACACAAAAGTCCAGGGCCAGATGGTCCCATAGGCAAATTCCACCAAAAATTTAAATAAGTTAATATCTATTCTTCTCAAACTATTCCAAAAAATAGAAATGGAAGGGAAACTTTCAAACTCATTCTCTGATGCCAGCATTCCAAAACCAAAGACCTCACTAAAAAAGAGAACTACAGAACAATATCCCTGATGAACATGGATGCAAAAATTCTCAACAAAATACTAGCAAATTGAATCCCATAGTACATTAAAAGAATCATTCGCTCACTTGGGGCGCCTGGGTGGCGCAGTCGGTTAAGCGTCCGACTTCAGCCAGGTCACAATCTCGTGGTCCGTGAGTTCGAGCCCCGCGTCAGGCTCTGGGCTGATGGCTCAGGGCCTGGAGCCTGTTTCCGGTTCTGTGTCTCCCTCTCTCTCTGCCCCTCCCCCGTTCATGCTCTGTCTCTCTCTGTCCCAAAAATAAATAAACGTTAAAAAAAAAAAAATTAAAAAAAAAAAAAAGAATCATTCACCATGACCAACTGGGATTTATTCTTGGGTTTCAGGGGTGGTTCATTATTTGCAAATCAATTAACGTGATACACATTAATAAAAGAAAGGGTAAAAACCATATGATCCTCTCAATAGATGCAGAAAAAGCATTTGACAAAGTACAACATCCGTTCTTGATAAAAACCCTCAACAAAGTAGGGATAGAGGGAGCATACCTCAACATCATAAAGGCCATATACAAAAAATCCACAGCCAATATCCTCAGCTGGGAAAAACTGAGCTTTTCCTCTATGGTCAAGAACAAGACACAGATGTCCACTCTTACCACTGTTATTTAATATAGTACTAGAAGTCCTAGCTTCAGCAATCAGACAACAGAAATAAATAAAAGGCATCCAAAGTGGCAATGAAGAAGTCAAACTTTCACTATTTGCTGATGACATGATACTCTTCTGTAGAAAACCAGAAAGACTCCACCAAAAAATTGCTAGAAATGATATACCATTTGTGTGTGTGTGTATATACATATAGTATACACACTATACAAAATTAATGCACAAAAGTTCCAGGATACAAAATTAATGCACAAAAAATCTGCTGCATTTCTATACACCAATAATGAAGCAGCAGAAACAGAAATCAGGAATCGATCCCATTTATAACTGCACTAAAAATCATACGATACCAAACTGGTAAAAGATCTGTACTCTGAAAACCATAAAACACTGATTAAAGCAACTGAAGATGACAGAAAGAAATAGAAAGACATTCTATGCTCATTGATTGTTAGAACAAATATTATAAAAATGTCTATACTACTGAAAGCAATCTATATATGTAATGCAATCACTATCAAAATACCAAGCGTTTTTCATAGAGCTAGAACTAGCAATCCTAAAATTTGTATGGAACCACAAAAGATCCCAAATAGCCAATGCAACATTGAAAAAGCAAAGCTGGAAGCATTACAATTCTGGCCTTAAGTCATATTAAATAAGCTGTAGTGACCAAAGCAGTATGGTAAAGGTACAAAAACAGATGCATAGATCAATGGAACAGAACAGAAATCCAGAAATGAGCCCACAACTATATGGTCAATCAATCTTCGACAAAGCTGGAAAGGAAATGCAATGGGAAAAAAGACAGTTTCTTCCAACAAATAATGCTGGGAAAACTGGACAGCAACATGCAGAAGAATGAAATTGGACCACTTTCTTACACCATACACAAAAATAAATTCAAAATGGATGAAAGACCTAAATATGAGACAGAAAACCATCAAAATCCTAGGGGAGAAACCAGGCAGCAATCTCTTTGACCTTGGCTGGAGCAACTTCTTACTAGACAACATCGCTGGAGGCAAGGGAAACAAAAGCTAAAGTAAACTATTGGGACTTCATCAAAATAAAAATCTTCTGCACAGTGAAGGAAACAATCAACAAAATGAAAAAAGGCACCCTACAGAATAGGAGAAGGTATCTGCAAATAACATATGTGATAAAGGGTTAGTATCCAAAACATAAAGAACTTAAAAAACTTGGGGTGCCTGAGTGGCTCAGTCAGTTAAGCATCCGACTTCGGCTCAGGTCATGATCTCAAAGTTCATGAGTTCAAGCCCCGCATCCAGCTCTGTGCTGATGGCTCAGAGCCTGGAGCCTGCTTCAGATTCTGTGTCTCCCCTCTCTCTCTGCTCCTCCCCCGCTCATGCTATGTCTGTCTCTCAAAAATAAATGAACATTAAAAAAAAAAATAAAAAAGAACCTACAAAACTCAACATCCAAAAAATGAGTAATCCAATTAAAAAATGGGCAGGAGACATGAATAGACATTTTTCCAAAGAAGATATACAAAGGGGAAACAGACACATGAAAAGATGTTCAACATCACTCATCATCAGGGAAATGCAAATCAAAACTACAATGAGTTAACACCTCACACCTGTCAGGATGGCTAAGATCAACAACACAAGAAATAACAGATGTTGGCAAGAATGTGGAGAAAGGGGAGCCCTCTTGCACTGCTGGTGGGAATGCAAACTGGTGCAGCCACTCTGGAAAACAGTATGGAGGTTCCTCAGAAAGTTAAAAACAGAACTACCCTATAGTCCAGCAACTGCACTACTGTGTATTTACCCACAGAATACAAAAACACTAATTCAAAGGGATATATGCACCTCTATCTTTATAGCGGCACTACCTACAATAGCCAAATTATGGAAACAGCCTGTCGATCAACTGATGAATGGATAAAGAAGATGGATATAGTATATACTATATGTATACACACACACACACACACACACACACACACACACACACACACACAGAGGAATATTACTCAGCCATCAAAAAGAATGACATCTTGCCATTTGCAATGACATGGATGAAGCTAGAGAGTATTATGCTAAGTGATATAAGTTAGAGAAAGACAAATACCATATGATTTCATTCTTATGTGGAATTTAAGCAATGAAATAAGGAAACGGGGAAATAAGGAAAGGGGGAAATAAAGAGAGTGGCAAACCAGGAAACAGACTTTTAAAGGTAGAGAACAAGCTGATGGTTACCAGAAGGGAGCTGGGTGAGGGGATGGGTTAAATAGGTGATGGGGATTAAGGCATGCACTTGTTGTGTGATGAGCACCAGGTGGTGTTGTATGGAAGTGCTGAATCACTATATTGTATACCTGAAACTAATATTATCTTGTATGTTAACTAACTGGAATTTAAATGAAAACTTAAAAAGAAAAATACCCCCCTCCCACTATTTTTATATTACTGTCAATTCTTCCCTTATTGTCTGTAAATATTTGCTTCATTTATTTAAATACTAGACTACATTGGGTATTTATAGTTGTTATATTCTTATTGGATTGATCATTATGTAATGCCCTTCTTTGTCTCTTGTTACAGTCTTTGTTTTAAAGTCTATTTTGTCTGATGATAAGTATGGCTATTCCAGCTTTTTGTTTCCATTTGCTTAGGATATCATTTTCCATCTCTTCACTGATA
Organism: Herpailurus yagouaroundi; assembly: GCF_014898765.1. NCBI lineage: Eukaryota > Metazoa > Chordata > Mammalia > Carnivora > Felidae > Herpailurus > Herpailurus yagouaroundi. Next base: position 31,932,332 of record NW_024412400.1, on the reverse strand, counting down.
AGTCAATCTCATATAGGCAGCATGCAGGTAGGTCTGGTTTTTTTTCCAATATATGAAATTTATTGTCAAATTGGTTTCCATACAACACCCAGTGCTCATCCCAAAAGGTGCCCTCCTCAATACCCATCACCCACTCTCCCCTCCCTCCCACCCCCCATCAACCCTCAGTTTGTTCTCAGTTTTTTTTAAATTTTTTTTAACGTTTATTTATTTTTGAGACAGAGAGAGACAGAGCATGAATGGGGGAGGGTCACAGAGGGAGGGAGACAAAGAATCTGAAACAGGCTCCAGGCTCTGAGCTGTCAGCACAGAGCCCGACGTGGGGCTTGAACCCACGGACCGCGAGATCATAACCTGAGCCGAAGTCGGACGCCCAACTGACCGAGCCACCCAGGCGCCCCTGTTCTCAGTTTTTAAGAGTCTCTTATGCTTTGGCTGTCTCCCACGCTAACTTTTTTTTTTCCTTCCCCTCCCCCATGGGTTTCTGTTAAGTTTCTCAGGATCCACATAAGAGTGAAAACATATGGTATCTGTCTTTCTCTGTATGGCTTATTTCACTTAGCATCACACTCTCCAGTTCCATCCACGTTGCTACAAAGGGCTATATTTCGTTCTTTCTCATTGCCCTGTAGTACTCCATTGTGTATATAAACCACAATTTCTTTATCCATTCATCAGTTGATGGACATTTAGGCTCTTTCCATAATTTGGCTATTGTTGAGAGTGCTGCTATAAACATTGGGGTACAAGTGCCCCTAGGCATCAGTACTCCTGTATCCCTTGGATAAATTCCTAGCAGTGCTATTGCTGGATCATAGGGTAGGTCTATTTTTAATTTTCTGAGGAACCTCCACACTGCTTTCCAGAGTGGCTGCACCAGTTTGCATTCCCACCAACAGTGCAAGAGGGTTCCCGTTTCTCCACATCCTCGCCAGCATCTATAGTCTCCTGATTTGTTCATTTTGGCCACTCTGACTGGCGTGAGGTGATATCTGAGTGTGGTTTTGATTTGTATTTCCCTGATAAGGAGCGATGTTGAGCATCTTTTCATGTGCCTGTTGGCCATCCGGATGTCTTCTTTAGAGAAGTGTCTATTCATGTTTTCTGCCCATTTTTTTTGTTATTTGTTTCTTGGGTATGGAGTTTGGTGAGCTCTTTATAGATTTTAGATACTAGCCCTTTGTCCGATATGTCATTTGCAAATATCTTTTCCCATTCCGTTGGTTGCCTTTTAGTTTTGTTGGTTGTTTCCTTTGCTGTGCAGAAGCTTTTTATCTTCATAAGGTCCCAGTAATTCACTTTTGTTTTTAATTCCCTTGCCTTTGGGGATGTGTCGAGTAAGAGATTGCTACGGCTGAGGTCAGAGAGGTCTTTTCCTGCTTTCTCCTCTAAGGTTTTGATGGTTTCCTGTCTCACGTTCAGGTCCTTTATCCATTTTGAGTTTATTTTTGTGAATGGTGTCAGAAAGTGGTCTAGTTTCAACCTTCTGCATGTTGCTGTCCAGTTCTCCCAGCACCATTTGTTAAAGAGACTGTCTTTTTTCCATTGGATGTTCTTTCCTGCTTTGTCAAAGATGAGTTGGCCATACGTTTGTGGGTCTAGTTCTGGGGTTTCTATTCTATTCCATTGGTCTCTGTGTCTGTTTTTGTGCCAATACCATGCTGTCTTGATGATGACAGCTTTGTAGTAGAGGCTAAAGTCTGGGATTGTGATGCCTCCTGCTTTGGTCTTCTTCTTCAACATTACTTTGGCTATTCGGGGCCTTTTGTGGTTCCATATGAATTTTAGGATTGCTTGTTCTAGGTTCGAGAAGAATGCTGGTGCAATTTTGATTGGGATTGCATTGAATGTGTAGATAGCTTTGGGTAGTATTGACATTTTGACAATATTTATTCTTCCAATCCATGAGCAGGGAATGTCTTTCCATTTCTTTAAATCTTCTTCAATTACCTTCATAAGCTTTCTATAGTTTTCAGCATACAGATCCTTTACATCTTTGGTTAGATTTATTCCTAGGTATTTTATGCTTCTTGGTGCAATTGTGAATGGGATCAGTTTCTTTATTTGTCTTTCTGTTGCTTCATTGTTAGTGTATAAGAATGCAACTGATTTCTGTACATTGATTTTGTATCCTGCAACTTTGCTGAATTCATGTATCAGTTCCAGCAGACTTTTGGTGGAGTCTATCGGATTTTCCACGTATAATATCATGTCATCTGCAAAAAGCGAAAGCTTGACTTCATCTTTGCCAATTTGGATGCCTTTGATTTCCTTTTGTTGTCTGATTGCTGATGCTAGAACTTCCAGCACTATGTTAAACAACAGCGGTGAGAGTGGGCATCCCTGTCGTGTTCCTGATCTCAGGGAAAAAGCTCTCAGTTTTTCCCCGTTGAGGATGATGTTAGCTGTGGGCTTTTCATAAATGGCTTTTATGATCTTTAAGTATGTTCCTTCTATCCCGACTTTCTCAAGGGTTTTTATTAAGAAAGGGTGCTGGATTTTGTCAAAGGCCTTTTCTGCATCGATTGACAGGATCATATGGTTTTTCTCTTTTTTTTTTGTTAATGTGATGTATCACGTTGATTGATTTGCGAATGTTGAACCAGCCCTGCATCCCAGGAATGAATCCCACTTGATCATGGTGAAAATTCTTTTTATATGCCGTTGAATTCGATTTGCTAGTATCTTATTGAGAATTTTGGCATCCATATTCATCAGGGATATTGGCCTGTAGTTCTCTTTTTTTACTGGGTCTCTGTCTGGTTTAGGAATCAAAGTAATACTGGCTTCATAGAATGAGTCTGGAAGTTTTCCTTCCCTTTCTATTTCTTGGAATAGCTTGAGAAGGATAGGTATTATCTCTGCTTTAAACGTCTGGTAGAACTCCCCTGGGAAGCTATCTGGTCCTGGACTCTTATTTGTTGGGAGATTTTTGATGACTGATTCAATTTCTTCGCTGGTTATGGGTCTGTTCCAGCTTTCTATTTCCTCCTGATTGAGTTTTGGAAGAGTGTGGGTGTTCAGGAATTTGTCCATTTCTTCCAGGTTGTCCAATTTGTTGGCATATAATTTTTCATAGTATTCCCTGATAATTGCTTGTGTTTCTGAGGGACTGGTTGTAATAATTCCATTTTCATTCATGATTTTATCTATTTGGGTCATCTCCCTTTTCTTTTTGATAAGCCTGGCCAGAGGTTTATCAATTTTGTTTATTTTTTCAAAAAACCAACTCTTGGTTTCATTGATCTGCTCTACAGTTTTTTTAGATTCTATATTGTTTATTTCTGCTCTGATCTTTATTATTTCTCTTCTTCTGCTGGATTTGGGGTGTCTTTGCTGTTCTGCTTCTATTTCCTTTAGGTGTGCTGTTAAGGTTTGTATTTGGGATTTTTCTTGTTTCTTGAGATAGGCCTGGATTGCAATGTCTTTTCCTCTCAGGACTGCCTTTGCTGCATCCCAAAGCATTTGGATTGTTGTATTTTCATTTTCGTTTGTTTCCATATATTGTTTAATTTCTTCTCTAATTGCCTGGTTGACCCACTCATTCTTTAGTAGGGTGTTCTTTAACTTCCATGCTTTTGGAGGTTTTCCAGACTTTTTCCTGTGGTTGATTTCAAGCTTCATGGCATTGTGGTCTAAAAGTATGCATGGTATAATTTCAATTCTTGTATACTTATGAAGGGCTGTTTTGTGACCCAGTATGTGGTCTATCTTGGAGAATGTCCCATGTGCACTTGAGAAGAAAGTATATTCTGTTGCTTTGGGATGCAGAGTTCTAAATATATCTGTCAAGTCCATCTGATCCAATGTGTCATTCAGGGCCCTTGTTTCTTTATTGACCGTGTGTCTAGATGATCTATCCATTTCTGTAAGTGGAGTGTTAAAGTACCCTGCAATTACCACATTCTTATCAATAAGGTTGCTTATGTTTGTGAGTAATTGTTTTATATATTTGGGGGCTCTGGTATTCGGCACAGACATTTATAATTGTTAGCTCTTCCTGATGGATAGACCCTGTCATTATTATATAATGCCCTTCTTCATCTCTTGTTACAGCCTTTAATTTAAAGTCTAGTTTGTCTGATATAAGTATGGCCACTCCAGCTTTCTTTTGGCTTCCAGTAGCATGATAAATATTTGTTCATCCCCTCACTCTCAATCTAAAGGTGTCCTCAGATCTAAAATGAGTCTCTTGTAGACAGCAAATAGATGGGTCTTGTGTTTTTATCCATTCTGATACCCTATGTCTTTTGGTTGGCACATTTAATCCATTTACATTCAGTGTTATTATAGAAAGATACGGGCTTAGAGTCATTGTGATGTATGTTTTATGCTTGTAGCGATGTCTCTGGTACTTTGTCTCACAGGATCCCCCTCAGGATCTCTTGTAGGGCTGGTTTAGTGGTGACAAATTCCTTCAGTTTTTGTTTGTTTGGGAAGACCTTTATCTCTCCTTCTATTCTAAATGACAGGCTTGCTGGATAAAGGATTCTTGGCTGCATATTTTTTCTGTTCAATACATTGAAGATCTCGTGCCAATCCTTTCTGGCCTGCCAAGTTTCAAAAGAGAGATCAGTCACGAGTCTTATAGGTCTCCCTTTATAAGTTAGGGCACGTTTATCCCTTGCTGCTTTCAGAATTTTCCCTTTATCCTTGTATTTTGCCAGTTTGACTATGATATGTCGTGAAGAAGAGCGATTCAAGTTACGTCTGAAGGGAGTTCTCTGTGCCTCTCGGATTTCAATGCCTTTTTCCTTCCCCAGTTCAGGGAAGTTCTCAGCTATTGTTTCTTCAAGTACACCTTCAGCACCTTTCCCTCTCTCTTCCTCCTCTGGGATACCAATTATGTGTATATTATTTCTTTTTAGTGTGTCACTTAGTTTTCTAATTTTCCCCTCATACTCCTGGATTTTTTTTATCTCTCTTTTTCTCAGCTTCCTCTTTTTCCATAACTTTATCTTCTAGTTCACCTATTCTCTCCTCTGCCTCTTCAATCCGAGCCATCATTGTTTCCATTTTGTTTTGCATTTCGTTTAAAGTGTTTTTCAGCTCCTCCTGACTGTTCCTTAGTCCCTTGATCTCTGTAGCAAGAGATTCTCTGCTGTCCTCTATAGTGTTTTCAAGCCCAGCGATTAATTTTATGACTATTATTCTAAATTCACTTTGTTATATTATTTAAATCCTTTTTGATCAGTTCATTAGCTGTTATTTCCTGGAGATTCTTCTGAGAGGAATTCTTCTGTTTGGTCATTTTGGATAGTCCCTGGCGTGGTGAGGACCTGCAGGGCACTTCCCCTGTGCTGTGGTGTATACCTGGAGCTGGTGGGCGGAGTCGCAGTCAGACCTGACGTCTGCCCCTGGCCCACCGCTGGGGCCACAGTCAGACTGGTGTGTGCCTTCTCTTCCCCTCTCCTAGGGGCGGGATTCACTGTGGGGTGGCGTGGCCCATCTGGGCTACTTGCACACTGCCAGGCTTGTGGAGCTGGGGATCTGGCGTATTAGCTGGGGTGGGTAGGCAAGGTGCACGGGGGCAGGAGGGGCAGGCTTAGCTCGCTTCTCCTTAGGTGATACACTTCAGGAGGGGCCCTGTGGCAGCTGGAGGGAGTCAGCCCTGCTGCTGGAGGGGTGGCTCTGCAGAAGCACCGCGTTGGGTGTTTGCACGGAGCAAGCAAGTTCCCTGGCAGGGACTGGTTCCCTTTGGGATTTTGGCTGGGGGATGGACGAGGGAGATGGCGCTGGCGAGCGCCTTTTTTCCCCGCCAAACTGAGCTCTGTCGTCCCGGGGCTTAGCAACTCTCCCTCCCTTTGTCCTCCAGGCTTCCCGCTTTCTGAGCAGAGCTGTTCACTTATGACCTCCCAGATGCTAAGCAAGTCCCGCTTGCTGTCGGAACACACTTCGTCCGGCCCCTCCGCTTTTGCGAGCCAGACTCGGGGTCTCTGCTTGGCCAGCGGGCCGCCCCTCCGCCCTGGCTCCCTCCCGCCAGTCGTGGAGCGCGCACCGCCTCTCCCCACTTCCTACCCTCTTCCGTGGGCCTCTCCTCTGCGCTTGGCTCCGGAGACTCCATTCTGCTAGTCTTCTGGTGGTTTTCTGGGTTAGTTAGGCAGGTGTAGGTGGAATCTAAGAGATCAGCAGGATGCGCAGTGAGCCCAGCATCCTCCTAAGCCACCATCTTCCGGTCTGTGTCTGGTAGGTCTTGTTTTTTAATCCATTCAGTCACTCCGTGTTTTTTTATTGGAACATTTAGTCTATCTACATTTAAAGTAATTATGGGGGCGCCTGGGTGGCTCAGTCGGTTGAGTGTCTGACTTCGACTCAGGTCATGATCTCACGGTTTGTGAGTTTGAGGGCTGTGTTGGGCTCTGTGCTGACAGCTCGGAGCCTGGAGCCTGCTTCTGATTCTGTGTCTCCCTCTCTCTCTGCGCTTCCCCCACTCACGTTCTGTCCCTCTTTCTCTCAAAAATAAATAAACATTAAAAATTAAAAAAAAATAATTATTGACAGGTATGTACTTACTGGCATTTTGTTCATTGTTTTCTGGTAGTTTTTTGGTGGTTGGATGACTTTCTATTCTAAGTTAATGGTCGCTTAAGTCCTAATATATTCTAAAAGCACCGTATTTTTTTTTTTAATTTTTTTTTTTAACATTTATTTATTTTTGAGACAGAGAGAGACAGAGCATGAACGGGGGAGGGGCAGAGAGAGAGGGAGACACAGAATCGGAAGCAGGCTCCAGGCTCCGAGCCATCAGCCCAGAGCCCGACGCGGGGCTCGAACTCACGGACAGCGAGATCGTGACCTGAGCTGAAGTCGGACGCTCAACCGACTGAGCCACCCAGGCGCCCCTAAAAGCACCATATTTTTAATCCTCTGCACATCCCCTGATGTTTTATGTATTTGATGTCATATTTTACAACTTTTTATTTTGTGCATCCCTTAACTATTGTACATATAGTCGATTTTACTATTTGTCTTTTAACTTTCATACTAGCTTTATAAGTGGTTGAGCCACTACCTTTACTGTATGTTTGCTTTTACTGGTGACGGTTTTGGGGATTTTTTTCATAATTTTCTTACTTCTAGTTATGGCCTTTTTTTCTGCTTAAAGAAGTTCTTTTAGCAATTCTTGTAAGGCTGGTTCACTTCAAAAAAGTTTAAAAAAACTTTATTAAAGAAGTTAAACTTCTTTAATTTTTGTCTGAGAAACTTTCTCTCTTTCAATTCTGAAATATAACCTTGTTAGGTAGAGTACTCTTGGTTGTGGGGTTTTTCATTTTTCCTTTTAGCACTTTAAATATATCATTCCACCCCCTTCTGGCCTGAAAAATTTTTGCCGTAACGTTAGCTCATACGTTTATGGGTGTTATAAAAAGCTAGCTGCTTTTCTCTTGCTGCTTTTTCAGATTCTTTCTAACTTTTCAAATTTCAATTATTACGTGACTTATGTGGACCTCTTTGGGTTCATCTTGTTTGGGGCTCTCTGAGGTTCCTGGACCCAGATGTCTGTTTTCTTTCTCAGTTAAAAAATTTTTCAGTTATTATTTCTTCAAATATGTTTTCTGCTTTTTCTCTCTTCTCCTTCTAGAATCCCTCTAATGCAAATGTTGCTAAGCCTGATGTTGTCTAAGAGGTCCCTTAAACTATTCTCATATTAAAAATTTTCATTCTGCTGTTCAGCTTGGATAATTTCCACTACTCTGCTTTCTAGATCATTGATCCATTCTTTTGCATCCTCTAACTGCCGTTGATTCCCTCTAGTGTATTTTTTCATTTCAATTATTGTTCTTCAGTCCTGATTGGTTCCCTTTAACATTTTCTCTTTGTTGAAGTTTTCACTGTGTTCATTCATTCTTCTCTATAGTTCTAGTGAGCATCTTTATGACCATTATTTGAACTCCCTATTAGCTAGACTGCTTATCTCCATTTTGTAAAGTTCTTTTTCTGAGGTTGTTTTCTGTCTTGTTCTTTTATTTGAAACACATTCCTGTCTCCTCATTTTGTCTGACTCTTCTTGTTTCTATGTATTGTCTGACTCTCCTTGTTTCTATGTTTTAGGTAAATCAGCTACATCTCCTGGTCATGAAGGAGTGGCCTTATGTAGAAGGCATCCTGTGGGGCCCAGAAACACAGTCTTCCCTGGTCACCAGAACCAGATCTCCAGGGGTGACTCTGTGTGGCCTGCATGTTCCCTCCCTTTGTGGCTAGGCCACAACTTCTGTGAGGAGGGCTGTCCCCAACTCCCCTGGGTAGGAGTAGTTTTTGAGGGTGCAGGTCCTGGCTGAGGCTGCCCACTATGTATGATGGGATGGGAACGGCTTTGGAGGCAAGTGCCATTCCTAGACTAGGGTGCCTACTGGATGTGGCAGGGTGGGAGCTACTCTGGAGGGGGCCTGCTGGGGAAAGTCTGCAAGGGAATGCTAGAATGGGGCAAATGGTGCTAACAAGGAACATGCAGTGTCAGAACTGGCACCCACCGACATTTGGGCCAGCTAGGCAGGAGGGCAAGAAAAACGTAGCCTGCCACTGCTTCCATTCCAGGAGAAATTTCCTACTTTCTTAGTGGTCCAACATCGTGTCTCTTGGGCAAAGGAGAACTGAAGTTAAATGGACTTTCTTTTCTTACTCTCCATCAGTTGTTTATAATCATGCCATATTTCAGTTTGTTTCAAGCTTAAAACATGACTGTCTTATATAGTTTTTTTCAGTTTTCTTGGGAGTTTTGAATTGCTTTTCTTTAGCTTGTTCATACAGAATGCTGTGCTGTCAGCATACCCTCTAGTTTCTCTTCTCAAATATAACAGTACTGCATGGAGTAGCTCCTCCCCTTCCTATTCCCTTTTATTGAGAACTTCCCAGAGAAACCCCATCACCTTTTCTATTCTGGACTGGCTGCTCTTCAGTTGCCATCTAAGGTCTTCCCTTCACTGCTTCTTTGGATTGAATCCACTGTTTGGTGGATCATATATTCCTCTTTCTTGGTTTACTTAATTTGACATAGTATATATATTCAAGTAACTCTAAGAAGATAGCAGACAAACTTTCTGCTGTTTTTTTTTTCCATGTTTGTTTATTTTTGAGAGAGAGATCTGCGCTGTCAATGCAGAGCCTGATGTGGGGCTCAAACTCATGAAACTTGAGACCATGACCTGAGCCGAAGTCAGACACTTGACCACTTAACCAACTAAGCCACCCAAGTGCCCCACTTTCTTAAATTTTAAATGTCTTTATTCTAAACCTCATATCTGACTGATAGCTTGGCAGATATTAGAAATCTGATTTCAAATCCATTTCCCTAGAGTTGCCAAGGAGAATCTAACAGCACCTCAATTTTTGTTCCTGTTAAAGGAACCTCGTTTTTCTCTCTGAAAACTTTTAGTATCTTGTTTTCATCAGTTTTTCTAAACTTTCAAGATGATATGTTTATGTCTGTTTCTTTTTTTTTATTCATTGTACTTGGCTTTTTTCAAGCAAAAGACTTGTATTCTATATCATTTCTTTAATTCTGTGGGCAAGAATGGAGGGAGCAAGAGAAACTGGGGTGGGAGTGTCAATTTCTATTTTTGATTAGATGCTAGTTACACAAGCATGTTGTGTTTCTCCCAAAGAGGGAAAAAGGGATCCCAAGGAATCCTACTGGGTTCCAGCTCTTTGGACTCATCACCCCAGTCTCTCCAATTCTCTCCATTCTGTATTATTTCTTTTAATTTTTTTAATGTTTATTTATTTTTGAGAGAGAAGGAACACGAGTGGAGGAGAGGCAGAGAGAGAGAGAGGGAGACAGAGAATCTGAAATAGGCTCCAGGCTCTGAGCTGTTAGCACAGAGCCCAACACGGGGCTCAAACTCAGGAACGGTGAGATCATGACCTGAGCCGAAGTCGGATGCCCAAACGGCTGAGCCATCCAGGCGCCCCTCCATTCTATATTATTTCTGTGATAAGTTCCTTCTCTCCATTTTGTCCTTTTTTCTTCTCCAGACTCCAGTTAGTTGTTGAAATTCTTGTCTTTATGTCGACTCCCTCCGTCTCCCCTGCCCCCCCGCCCTTGCGAGATATCCTAAACTTTAGCTTCTAGGCCTTATGATGAAATTTTAAATTTTGGTACATTTTAAAATTCTAACAGCTCTTTCCAGTGGTTAGCATTCTGTTTTCATAATATTCTATTCTTATTTTAGATAATCTCTCTGAATATAGTAATTGTTTAAAAAGACTTTATTTTTTTAGAACAGTTTTAAAGAAAAATCTGGAAGACAGTATGAGAGTTCCCATATATGTTGCATTACATTAGCATTATAATAAGCAATTATTATAATAATATTGATATTATATTACTATTATGAGAGACCCTAATTATTCACATTTACTTTTTGTCTAATATGTTTTTTCTGTCCCAGGATCCTACCCAGGATCTCCTATTACACTTAGTTGTCATATCTCCTTAGGCTCCTTTGGCTGTGACAATTTTACAAATTTTCCTTGTTTTTGATGACCTTGACAATTCTGAGGAGTGCTGGCCAGGTACTATCTAGAATACTTGTCTATTGGAATTTGTCTTAGCATGCTTTCTTGTTTGTTATTTTGTTTATGCTTGTGAATAAAATGCCAGGCTGCACTTTACTTTTGGGAACCAAATAGAATCAACTGGTCCATTGTTCTATATACCACCCTTCAATGAATCCCCATTTCTAATAGTTCCCGTCAGATCTGCCAACCCTGAGTTTATAGCTACTTTGGGATCCTGCTGAGAGAATAAAGGAGAGCAGCTCACTTCTCCACTACAGCCTTTACATAGCCCCTCATTCTGGGCTGTGGTTTCTGTAGCTTGCTTCTGCCTTCTTTTTTTTTTTTTTAATGTTTTTATTTATATTTGAGAGAGACACACACACAACACAAGCAGGGGAGAGGCAAAGAGAGAGGGAGACACAGAATCTGAAACAGGCTCCAGGCTCAAGCTGTCAGCACAGAGCCTGACATGGGGCTCAAACTCACGAACCGTGAGATCATGACCTGAGCCAAAGTCAGACACTTAACCGACTGGTGCCCCTTCTGCCTTCTACCTTAAGAAATATGGTAGCCTCTTGACAGTAATTTTTTTCTCCTGCATTCTTCTTTACTATTTATTTTCATATGTTTATTCTTTTAAACTCCTAGACTTTAACTTCAGAGAAGTTTGGGACAGAATGGAAGGAGAATGTATCTATTCAGTCTGTCATCTTTACCTGAAGATTCCACAAGTCCATTTGTTAAAGAAAAATAAAATCTCTCCTAATAAGCAAAGGAAGTATAAATGTCCACTAATGCATAATTACAGTTTTATTATTATTTGTAATTCTCTTGATATGGATTTAATTTAAACTCCTGTCAGAAGTCTTATTAAAACTTCTGGTAAAACTCAGTCAGGATAGGGTCCCCACAGGAAAGAGACTTCACCCATGTGAATCTTTCATGAAGGGACTACGTGTAAAGTCATGGGCAGGTTAAGGGAACACACAAGGGAACGGTGAGGCACCAGGAACAAGCAACAGAAAGATACCCTTACAATCCCTACAGCCAGAGGGACAAGGCAAGGAAAAGAGTTATAGGAGCAAGGTAGGCAATAGAACTGTGGAGAAGAGGCCACTCAGCAAAAGCTGCAGCATATAGATATGGTTGCTGTGCTGAAACAAAGTGGGGAAGAAATGCCCATTCCTGGCAGTATGATCCACTGACCAGACCCAACCATAAACTAGTCAGGGAAGAGGACACAAAATATGTAGTTTGTAGGAGTCAGAGCAGGGTCAAGAATGGATCAAGGGGTGGATACAGAACTGTTATTAAAACCTAATGTTTTTTACTGGCACACAAACAGACACTCAGATTAATGGAACAGAATAGAGAACCCAAAAATGGACCCACAAACGTATGGCCAACTAATCTTTGACAAAGCAGGAAAGAATATCCAATGGAATAAAGACAGTCTCTTCAGCAAGGGGTGCTGGGAAAACTGGATAGCAACATGCAGAAGAACCTGGACCACTTTCTTACACCAGACAGAAAAACAAACTCAAAATGGATGAAAGACCTAAATGCTAAGACAGGAAGCCATCAAAATCCTAGAGGAGAAAGCAGGCAAAAACTTCTTTGATCTTGGCTGCAGCAACTTCTTACTCAACAAGTCTCCAGAGGCAAGGGAAACAAAAGCAAAAATGAACTACTGGGACCCCATCAAAATAAAAACCTTCTGCATAGCAAAGGAAACAATCAGCAAAACTAAAAGGCAACCGACAGAATGGGAGAAGATATTTGCAAACGACATATCAGATAAAGGTTTAGTATCCAAAATCTATAAAGAACTCATCAGTGTCAACACCCAAAAAAACAAATAATCCAGTGAAGAAATGGGGAAAAGACATGAATAGACACTTCTCCAAGGAAGACATCCAGATGGCCAACCGACACATGAAAAAATGCTCAACATCACTCATCATCAGGGGAATGATGAAATACAAATCAAAACCACAATAAGATACCACCTCACACCTGTCAGAATGGCTAACATTAACAACTCAGGCAACAACAGATGTTGGCGAGGATGCGGAGAAAGAGGATCTCTTTTGCATTGTTGGTGGGAATGCAAGCTGGTGCAGCCACTCTGGAAAACAGTATGGAGTTTCCTCAAAAAATTAAAAATAGAACTACCCTACTAGCCAGCAATTGCACTACTAGGCATTTATCCAAGGGATACAGGTATGCTGTTTTGAAGGGGCACAAGCACCCCAATGTTTATAGCAGCACTATCAACAACAAAGTATGGAGAGAGCCCAAATGTCCATCGATGGATGAATGAATAAAGAAGATATGGTATATATATACAACGGAGGATTACTCAGAAATCAAAAAGAATGAAATCTTGCCATGTGCAACTACGTGGATGGAACTCGAGGGTACTATGCTAAGCGAAATTAGTCCATCGGAGAAAGACAAATATCATATAATTTTACTCGTATGAGGACTTTAAGACATAGAACAGATGAACAGAAGGGAAGGGAAGCAAAAATAATATTAAAACAGGGAGGGGGACAAAACATAAGAGACTCTTAAATGTGGAGAGCAAACTGAGGGTTATGGAAGGGGTTGTGGGAGGGGGGATGGGGTAAATGGGTAAGGGGCATTAAGGAATCTACTCTTGAAATCAATGTTGCACATATGCTAACAAATTTGGATGTAAATTTTAAAAATTAAAAAAAAAACTTAATGTTTTGAACAGACATTTATCTAAAGAGACATATAGATGGCTAACAGACACATGAAAAGATGTTCAACATCATCAATCATCAGGGAAATACAAATGAAAACCACAGTGAGATATTACCTCACACCTGTAAGAACAGTTAAAATCAAAAAAATAAATAAGAAGTGTTGGTAAGGATGTAGAGAAAAGGGAACCCTCATGTGTACTGTTGGTGGGAACACCACTTTGTACAGCCACTATGGAAAACAGTATGGAGGTTCTTCAAAAAATTAAAAATAGAATTACCATATGACCTAGTAATTCTACTATTGGGTATTTACCAAAGAATATGAAAACACTAATATGAAAAGATACATGCATCCCTATGCTTATTCCTGCATTATTTACAATAGCCAAACTATGGAAGCAACTCAAGTGACCACTGACTGATGAATGGATAAAGAACAGGTGGTATATATTTATATGTGTGTGTACACACACACACACACACACACACACACACACACACACACACGATGAAATATTATGCAGCCATAAAAAAAGAATTGAAACCTTGCCATTTGCAACATGAATGGACCTAGAGGGTATAACGCTAAGTGAAATAAGTCAATCACAGAAAGACAAACATAATACGATTTCACTCATGTGTGAAACATGATTGTTGGGTGCACTTTTGATCTGTATGTTTTTTGTGTATATATTATATTTCAACAAAAAATTTACCAAAAAATGATGGCAGCCATGAATACAACTGAAAAAACAAAACAAAACAAACTATGTTAATATATTTTTCTGTCCCTCTTTAGGCATCCTCATGAACAGGTCAACAAAGATTTACTGGAACAACTAAAACAATGATAAGCATTCAACAGACATGAAAAGACAGACCTTAGCTTCAAGGAATTTGCAATCTGCTTAGGAAAGCCAAATATTTAGACATGAAATTAAGAATATTAATAAGCAACATATCAGGCTATGAAGAATGCTATAGTAAAAAAAGATCCAATATTGGCTTGTAACTGATTCTTATTGGAAGGCCTAGATGTAAACACTCCTCAAGTGGGCCCTTTCGGTTGGGCATAGGTCAATTAGGCCAAGTAGGCCAAATGTCTGGTTTCAGAAGGTGTTTCAATGTTTCCTGTGGTTAGACAAGGGGGAGGGTTAGTGGCACCCCTTTCTCTGCTTCAGTGGGAGTTGCCCTGTTTTATCTGTTTTATTAAAACTATGGGTTCTGTGTTAATTTTCATTTAACAAGAGGATTTTATTGCTAAAATGAGCTTGAAAGCCACTCTTCTACAAATCTGACTTCTAGATTTGTATATCTCAATTGACATATCTTACAGCTGAAAAATATTTAAAACCTCTGAAACTCTGAAAATAAAACCCATTTTTAGAAGGAAATGAAAATTACCTGAAGTAAAGGGATAAAATCCTCCTGTTCTAGAGAGTTGCAGCTGGGCTTTGCCAGGAGACAGATAAACTTAGAGGCATCATCATGATGGTTATTCAGCAACCTACAAAAGAGACAACTGCTTAGGAAGTCTGGCTACTGTGAACAATGTCTACAATATCAACAGTTGCTAATTTCAGCCTGAACTGAAGGCCATTTAGATCTAGAATCAAGTTCTCTCTTTTCAAAGATTAAGAAAGGGAATTTTTCTACGTTCTTTTACGTTTTTAAAGTTTATTTATTTATTTACTTACTTATTTGAGAGAGAATGAGAGAGAGAGAGCAAGCAGAAGGGAGGGCCAGAGAGAGAGAGGGAGAGAGAGAATCCCAAGCAGGTTCTGTACTGTTAGCACAGAGCCCAATGCTGGGCTTCAACTCATGAACTGTGAGATCATGATCCTAGCCAAAATCAAAAAGTCAGACGCTTAACCAACTAAGCCACCCAGGAGCCCCTCCATGCTCTTGATTTTGTCAAAGGGACACCTCAAGAAAAGCTCAATAACAAAATGGCATATTATTTTTGTAAAATGTTTCTGGGGCTAAGACCACAGGATCTACTAATTGCAGGGGAGGGAAAATGTCCATTCAGGTTTGGCACAGGACATCCAGGCCCAGAACTCTAGAGCTACCTGCCAGCCAGGAGAGAATATATCAGTTGGACTACTATGCACCACATAAGACAAAGACTTCTGTTTGCCCAGTTTGGCAGACATATTCAGGGCCCACCTGATAGGGGGTTTCTGAAATTAGACTTTGAAGGGCCAATAAAAAAAGAAAAAAAAATGAATGAATGCCCTTTTAAGTCTTTAAGCTCTATGAATTCCTCATGCCCAACTAATACTGGACATTTCCACTTAGTAACTATACTCTGACAACAAAGTTAAAGTATCAAAAAACAAATTTTATATCTTCCCGTCAAAGCCAGTCCTTTTCCTGGACATCTATTTTTGTTAAAGGTGGAAATATCCAAATTATCTGGGCTTGAAATTTGAAGTCATTTTAAACTTATTTCTTTTCCTTATTTTATGCACATCCCATTAGTCTCCACATTTTCTTGTTTTTTTTCATTACATTTAGTGAATGCTAACTGTGTGCCACTTGTGTCTAGCCTTGAAGATACTTGGGATTCAGAGAAAATAAGACACAGTTCTGTGCTCTGTAAACAGTTTATAGTCTAGTGAGAGTGCTACACCATTAAGATTATACTTACATACTCAGGTTATACTCTGTCATGCGACAGAAGTAATAAGCATGGGTGTCATGGGAGGACACAAGAGGGCCAGTGAGATTCCCTAGAACTGGTAAGTAGGAAAGAAGGATGCTGTGGGTCAGGAGGGCTGCAAGTACAAATGCTTGGTGTGAGAGTGTGTGGAATATTTTGGCAGCTACAAACACTGGGGTGGTAAGAAAAGTGGACATGAGCATATAGGATTGGCCTTTTTATGTTAGATCAGGAAGACTTGGCTTTGGCCTACTCCATGGAAGAATTTTAACTTGGACAGTGATAAGATCAGATGTGCTTTTCAAAAATATCAAGCAAAAATCCAACTACGGGCCTGAGCATGGATAGTAGCAGTGGGAGATGAAGACAAAGGGGGAAATCTGGTTGTAATGAGGACAGGGTAGTTGATTGGTGTGGAGGGATGAAAGTAAGGGGAAGTCCATAACAACTGCTAGGTTTCCAGCTTGGATCCCTAAGTGTTTGGAATACAGGATGGGAATACAGGAGTCCTTAGGAATATTTCCTCAAAATGTTTTATACAACCATTCCCTCTTTTCTAATGCCAGTGTACTTTTGAGTTCAGTAAGGGTCTTATTACTTCATGCTGAGACCAACAGAAGGAAAAGGGTCAAAACAGATTTCAGTGTTCATCCAACCTTAAAACACAGGCAATTCATTCCGAAACATTCTTGGATTATATAATCCTCTTTTTCAAAAATGTTCAGTAGCTCTCTACCACTTATACGAATAGTCTAACTGCCTCAGTTCAGCATTTAAGGCTCTCTGTAACTAGATGGGAGCCTGCCTACCTATCTACCTTACTGCTTTGCTAAATGAAACTTCCACTCCAGACAGCTGGCCTGGTCCATTATTCTCTAAGTGTGCCATGTGCATTCTTGCCTCTTTGCCATTTCTTATATGATTCTACTCTCCTAGAATACCATCCCTCTTGACTTTGCTATTGGAATGCTGGCTATTCTTTAAGGTTCAGCTAATAATGCAAGTCTTTCAAAAAGCCTTCTCTCATAACTAAATTCTTTACTGATCTTTGTACTATTTAATTTATTGTATTATATTTACCATTGTACTATTAGTTTGTTTTTATTTCACTGGCACTTAAAGGGCAGACACAGTTATAGACAGGTCTTTTTTCTTCCTTAGCAGCCAGCACAGTGACTTTCACACAGAAGATTCTCAAAAAATGTTTGTGATCTAATGGATGTATAGTTAAAAACTGACTTCATTTGTGATTATTAAAGTTATAGTATAATTTGTATATTAATTCTCCTTATCATTCTTTAGCATTCTCAAGGCCTCTACAGTTAAACATGTATACATTTCAGAAAAAGATTAGTATGTAATAAATGCTGATGGGAACCACCTCCTAGGATTAGAAAATGGTTGGGATGATCACAATAAAAAGGTGGTGAGATCTTTGTAAAGGAGCACTTTTATAAAGAAAGGATAGCACAGATGAGAGATACTCTGAGAGGAAAAAGGCAAATCAAGAATGGCTTTTTCTGACCAGAAGCATGAAATAGAAAGAAAAGGTGAATTATGATTTCCAGCTGATGACAGTGGCCGGTAAACTCTATATGGAAGAGAAAAGGAGATAAATAAAAGTTGTGAAAGCTGGAGAAAGAAGGTAAACATAGCTATTTTAAACTGGTATCTTCCAGAGCTCTTAAAACAAAATACTGTTAAGAGACAAATCATACACTGACATTCAAAGGTAAGTGAAAATAAGGCATAACGAAGCTGGATCAATATTACTTGACTGACTGAGAGGATCTCTGCCACAAAGCGGGTAATCCAGGAACTCAAAAAAGCCATGGAGCAATGTCTTTCCCCTAAAAATGTAAAAATGTCCTGACTGTAAGAAAATAGATATCAGAGTATAGATATGAAATGGGCAATAAGGCAGGGAAAGGAGGGAGGGCAGAAGCAGGGGAACAAGAGCCCATTAAGGTGTTCATCCTCAAAACATTAGGAGGAGGGCTAGGAAGCCTCCATCCCATGAGTACTGGGATAGCAGAGAAATTATTTCTTGTTATTCTGTGACTTTTACATGTGACTTCACTTTTCAAGAATATAAAGAGCCTATTATGGGAGCAAGTCAGCTTGTGTATGCATATGCCAATATGTTTAAATTCTATGTCATTATTTGCCAGTAATTTTTTTGTAGTTGAAAGCTTTAATGTACTACACTTAAGCCCAAGTCACCTTATGCAAAGGGCAAAATTGGTAAAAAAAAAAAAAAAAAAAATTTGCAAAAATAAACACACATCTTCTTCAAGATCAGTATGATAACTCAAACCATCATGCTCAGCTGCTTAGTCTCCCCGAATAGCCATATCTGGGTCTCCCTTAAAGCACCTCTGCTTTTAAAAGGCATTTTATTACTATTTTTAATTATTTTATTTTATTCTATTCTATTTTGAGAGAGCGCATGAGCAGGGGAAAAGGGCAGAAGGAGAGAGAGAATCTTGAGCAGGCTCCAAGGTCAGCACAGAGGGTAACCCAGTCCTGGATCCCACAACCCTGGGGTCATGACCTGAGCAAAAATCAAGAGTTGGATACTCAACCAACGGAGCCACCAAGGCATCCCTTAAAAGGCATTTTAAAAGCCAAGATACAGACTCTTAACAACAGAGAACAAACTGATGGTTACCAGGGGTGACAGTGGTAGAGGGATGGGTGAAACAGGTGTTGGGGGTTTAAAGAGGGCACTTTTTGTGATAAGCCCATGCTGAATGGTAGTGTTGTACACCTGAAACTACTATCACACTGTATGTTAACGAACTGGAATTTAAATAAAAACATAAAAACATAAAAACATAAAATAAAATAAAATAAAATAAATAAAATAAAATAAAATAAAATAAAATAAAATAAAATAAAATAAAATAAAATAAATAAAATAAAATAAAATAAAATAAATAAAAGGCATTTTAAGAACGCCGAAAGGAGCTCCCACTAGAGGGAGCTCCAACCATTTTAGTGTGGGTCATAAAATAAGACTAATATACAGACATACACTTAATCTAGTCACAGAAATGTTTTTTCAAATGAAAAAAGACAGGGACAGTTAGTCATGCTGTATGACTTCATAAACAGTCTCCTGTAGTTACCTAAAATGAAGAGTTGTGCTGTGTGTCTTTTTTCCCCTTTGCCTTTTGTAAAAATATCCTTTCCCTAGAGATAAAATTAAAATGATCCATCTCAATAAAAGAACACAGCTAGGGGCGTCTGGGTGGCTCAGTCGGTAAGCGTATGACTTTCAGCTCAGGTCATGACCTCACAGTTTGTGAGTTCGAGCCCTTCATCGGGCTCTGCATTGACAGCTCAGAGCCTGGAGCCTGCTTCAGATTCTGTGTCTCCCTCTCTCTCTGCTCCTCCCCCACTCACACTCTCTCAAAAATGAATAAAGATTAAAAAAAAAAAAAAAAAAGGACACAGCTGTTGTGGCTGCTGCTGCTGCTGCTCTACCTACCGACATAAATGTCCACCTTTTCAGTGACACAGTCTTAAGACAAAAAACCTGGCTGTTATTAAGATTATGTGGTTAACTACAGGTAACTCAAGTTGGTTAACAGTTTTCCTTTGCTATAGTCACCCTTTGGCTCACAAATGTAGGGTTCTAGAATACTCAGAATGACCTAAAATAATTACTTCTTTCTGGCTCTAATCTCTTCTGGAATAGACTACTTCCTTTTTTTTCAATCTCTCAGCTTATTCAAAGTTTTTTTCTGAAACAATTATAACTCACTTCTTGCCGCTTTCACAGATTGTTAGATGACCAACAATGCTGATCTCAATGGCTAAAGGTACCTCTGACAAGAGTTGTGCAGCATCTATATTCTTTCTACCCTTGGTTCATACTGTATCCAGCTAAGGCTTTTTCAGGGCCTGATATTTACCAGGGTGAAAGAAGTCAGCTGAACAAAAGTTAGAACATGTATACATTTCAAGTTCTTTAATTCGGCTACTGTTACATGCTAATTTAAAATAACAATAATAATTAACACATAATTGGACCACCCAGCTAAAGTCTTGGCTTTACTGGTGGGAAAAGGAGAGGGAATCCAAGCTGACTTCTCTACTGTTCAGGCCCAAGGCTCTATTTCCTTCCTGTAGGTTCTAGGCTGCCAGAAATACTGATGATAAATACCCTAAGGGGAAATGCCAATTCTTTTGCTGGTTCACTCCTGTTAATTAGTGCTTTTATGCTATTTCTAGCCTCTAATGAATTCCCTGACTTTTATGACTACTTATCAACACATTAAAAAAAAAAAAAAAGGTATTTCTTAGATTTTATCCAGCAGTTTTCTATTTGCTATAGGAGACGTGGAATGGTGATCATGACACTGACTGTGAAGTGTCAACTAGATAGTGTATGAGGAATGATTCTCCTAGGGCCCTTTTAGTTCTTGGTATTCAGACAACTTAGAACTATTCCCTGTAACAAAATGACTAAAATTCACCTGGACAACATGAAGCATTTTAACATTTAGCATTGGTATGGTTCTTTGACAAAAAGTTCATTAACTGATAGGAGTTCTATATACTCTTATAGCTGTTGTTCTAATGTAATGCAGAAAGAACTTGGTGAACTCAACTTGCTGCTAGATTTTTAAAAATAAGAATACACTTATCAATCACCTACTATTCTCAAGCATTATACTGCTAAGGGCTTTTTAGGTGGCATGAAGGGAACAGAAGGAATCTGTGTGCTCAATTCTGCTATTATATGTTGATTTTAAGTAATAATAATGATGACGACAATGAGGATAACAGGTGAATGGCACTTCCCAATAGTTTACCAGGAAGGGTATCTAGCCCAAAAAATGTGAGCAGAACACATGTAAACAAGGCTATAAACATATGTAAAGAAGTCCGGTCAGTTAAGAGGTAGAAGGGGCAAGCTGTGACATTCTCTTAAAATGTATAAATATATCAAGAAATAACTTATAAAGAAGAAGGAAGAAAAAAAAAAAGAAGGTTAAAATGAAAGAAAACTTGTCAGAGGTGAAACAGGTGATGGGGATTAAGAGTACACTTATGACGATCCGTGACATCATAGACCTGAGCTGAAATCAGGAGTTGGACACTTAACCGATTGAGCCAACCAGGCGCCCCCGGAAGCTGTATTTTTTCACATGACACATATGGTCTGCTCCCCTTAAAGGAGAGTCTACTTTTTTTTTAAAGCTTAATTTTGAGAGAGAGAGAGCGAGCGAGCGCACACACGGGAGTGGGGTAGGGGCAGAGAGAGAGAAAGACAGAGTGAGTTCCAAGCGGGAACTGCACTGTCAGCATAGAGCCTGACATGGGGCTTGAACTCATGAACTGTGAGATCATGACCTGAGCTGCAATCAAGTCAAGCACTTAACCTACTGAGTCACCCAGGTGCCCTGAGGAGACTGTACTTTTATGCCACTGCTACCAGAGTCAAATTCTAAGACCCAAATTTAACAAGTAAAACTAAGAAACTATCAAAGAGTTACTAAAAAGTTATCTTTGAAGATCTCTTTCACTGATTAGAGACATGTAGATAAAGATTATGGAAAAAATTTGTGTGGTTATAAATAAGTGTGAATCACTGAATTTTACTTGTTGAAATAAAGGGTAAAGAAAAATTAATGAACGTGTAAAATAAGTGACCTTTATAAAGCACCTTGTGAGAACCAGACAATTCTTTGCCTAGCCCTGGAGTGACTGGTCGTATACTTACTTTCTCCACATGGCAACGAATGACTGTGCGGACACAAATCCTGTCCTCTCTCCCCCTGCAGCCCGGAACATGGGGGCTTTCCAATAAAGAGGACAGCCACAGAGCTGCAAATAAAACACAAATACAGTGTAAGCCAAGGGGTGTTGAAATGATGACACAGCCAAACAATGGGCCTTTGTGGCTTTTAGCCTTTGTGTCACAGGTCCTTGAGGGAGCCAAACTGGGGCAGAAGCAAATACATCAGCTATGGTAGATTCAGAAAGAGACAGAGGGGAAACAAGAAGATTCCATGTTTAATGAAGGAAATGGAAATCCATCTGACCTTTTCTCCAAGATCATCTACAGTGATATGTCTTTCCCTTTCCTGATAAAGTAACCAGTCTCCCTTCCTACCACTCTCACATCATATATTTTCTACCTTTGAAAAAGAAAAATGACTGAATGTCATGGTTGTATATGTCCTACAGCCAGCCACATTTAATACTTGGTCACTGGTATTAATATACTCTCCCACACATCTCCCTCTCTCCTTTGCCTATTATGTTATTAAGCCCCAGGGTCAGGAAGAACTGGAAAAGTCTAGATTGCTCAAGAAAATAGCCATCTAATTAAAAAAAATTTTTTTTAAAAATATTTACTTATTTTTGAGATACAGAGAGAGAGACAGCATGAGGGGGTGAGGGGCAGAGAGAGAGGGAGATACATTATCTGAAGGAGGCTCCAGGGTCCAAACTGTCAGCACAGAGCCTGATGTGGGGCTCGAACTCATCAACCACAAGATCATGACCTGAGCCTAAGTCGGAGGCTTAACCAACTGAGCCACATAGGCACCAACTCCCCCCCCACTCCGCGCCGCCACCCAATTTTTTTTTTTTTAGTGTTTATTTATTTTTGAGAGAGAGACAGAACATGAGCAGGGGAGGGGTAGAGAGAGAAAGAGAGAGAGAGAGAGAGAGAAAATCCAAAGCAGACAGGCATCTATTCTAAATGGTTATAATTCAGGTAAAAGATTAAAGATAAAAACCAAAAGCTATCATTTATTTATATATTAGAAGCAACCACAAATGACTACATATAATAAAAGCCTTAGGAGGTGCTGGGAATGAATATGAAACTATAATACTCTAAAAGGTGTTGATTTTGTTTCTTCAATAAAAAGCTATTTCTTTCAATTAATTATACTCTTACAAGAAAGACTTCTTACCAAATTTACCTACTTTTTTCCTAGAGGGAAAATTATTTCAAGTAATAATATCTAAATAATAGCAGAGAAATAGTCTCTGAATGTTCTCAATTTTGTATATGCACATAAAACATACTCCCAAATTTGGAACCCTTCAAAGAGGTGCATCTTGTAATTAAAGACAGTCTTATTATTCATATTAGACACAGAATCTGTTGAGCTTTCATCATTCTAAAAATGGAAGCTTTTCCTTTGGAGGCTCACTAGATGTGAATCCATACTGGATTCTAGAGAAGCTGTTCCTGGTGTGAGGTCTCAGTGCATGTGGAATCACCACAGAAGCCGGAAGAGTATCTCATCTGAGATAATGACTCTGAGTTATGATGACAGAACACCCAAGGTTGCTGGATTCATGCTGGAGATGAGGATATGGAAGGTGAAATTCAAGCCATAGGAGGTAAGTACAGGGAAGAATTAAGAGGCTGCTCCTGCCTGGGCCACTAAAGCAAGCATGTTCTGCAAACAGGGTAGACCTTAAGATTTCTTAAGTCCAAAGGTCAAATACCACCAATGAGGTCGAGAATGAGGGAAAGGTGTTGCTTAGCAACCAAATGGATTTTGTTTATTGTGTAAATTATGATTGCCAAAGTACAAAGCTCACAATTAATATCCTTTGGGTGGTAAACTGTCAAATCCACTTTCCAATTCTCCCTTTCATGCAGAATAGTAGTTTGCCAAGAAAATGTTCTTAGATATGACAAACTACTGACAACTGCTAGGAAAGCTTAAAAGAATAGTCTGTATTATAGAGGCAAGAGTGTAGAGGCCCAAACGGAGAAAGTACATAGAGGGAGAGATTGGAACTGGCTTGCCAAAGTGCTTGAAACTCCCACCATTATAGTCACTCATGGATTTTTTAGAATTGGAAGGGGTCAGGAATCTTCTAGCTCAACTTCAGGAAGTGGTTACCATTTTTAGCTGAAACACTACCTGGGGCTGTGTGCTGACTACATCCTGTGGGGCTACTTTCACTATTAAACAACTTTCTTTCGCTTGAATTATACTCTTTTCTCTAGAAGACTTCTGTTAAAATGCATACATGTCAGCTCCTAAGGAATAGTAAGTGACAGAGAGACCGACACATAAATTTCTATGTCAAAGGCAAAATCAAAGGCAAAATTCTAAGAGATAATGTATAGAATGGATATGTTTTAAAATAGATTGGTAAGGGCTGGCCTATTTTTCTCATAGTGGGGTACCCTAAGTAGCCATGTATTAGGCAGCAGGAGAGTATTAGTCCTTGGAGAAAATGACAAAGGAAAAAAATGCAATGCAGATGTTACACTTTGGTTACTTAAAAAAATGTATGGCTGGCTGCACCTGCTCAAAAATCAAAGAATTAAGATAAAGGGAGCCAGGAGATCAATAAGAAGCCCAAAAAAGTAAATGATATTAATCCGAGGGCAGCAGAACAGAGACTTTAACAGAGGAGAGAACAAGTCAGTGTCAAGACTTTTTGCAAAGGAAAAGAATGGATGACAAGTGGGGATATGGAGAGATACAGAAAATGGGGTTAGGAAACTCAGATTTAGGGGAGGTACCAAGAGTCAGTCTATGGTAATCAAAGTTGCTGGAGCAAGGAAAACAGAACATCTATAATTTGATCGAAGAATGGCCCAACAACATAAAGAATTGAAAGCAAGTTGTTTAATGAGTCACACAGGAAGAGATGATTACCTAACATGTGCAATGTTCTTTAACATTTTAAAATGTTATTTCATTCGATCATCACATGATCCCCACGAAGAAGAGGGCAGGTATTTTCAGCCCATACTGTAGACGAAGAAATAATGGTACAGAGAAGTTGGCTTACAGGACACAGGCACGACAGGTCAAGGCAGTGCTCCCTCAGCCAGAAAAAGGGAGCTGACAGTGTATGGTTCAGTAGACAGCCTCACTCTTCTTCCTCAACCTCCTGCTAGAGGCCAAAACTCAATGGCGAGTCTTCTGGCCCAGTCTCTAACAAGCACGTTTCTTACTGTTCTTCAATGTATGTTCCTACACTGCTTTTCTCTTAGATTCATTCTCTAGATTAATTTCTTCTCTGTCATCACTTAGAGCTGTGGAAAAAAGTACAAACTATACACTGAGAATTTAATCAGAAAGTGCGATTAACTTCTCTAGGGCTGTTTGAGGTCAAAGATGAATGAGCTAAACTTCACCAACAGATGCAGATTTCATAAACATAGCGTTTTCTTTGCACTTCAAAAAAAAAAAAAAAAAGACCCCAGTCCCTACAGCTACACTTAAGTGGCACTAAGAGTGGATTGCAAACTCAAGCTGGCCTTCCAAAGAGCTTTATAGACTACAAGAATTCAGAGAAGTGTTCACTGATTGCTCCAACCCCCTCTTGCTTCATTGTCCCTTAAAGGCTGTCTTTCTTCTCCTTTACCTACAACCAGCTTGTCATGAGAATCCAAGCACGTGCAGCACAGGTGCTACAGGCATAGAGTCCACTGCCTAGTGTCAGAGAAGACCAATCTGCATAGTAAAAAATAACTGAAAACAGGACTGCTTCGTGCATGTTAAGAGCCACAGCCAACTAAATGCTGGATGAAATGTGGATTAGCTAAATGGAAGAAATGATTAACTAAACTTTTTAAATAAATGATTTTTAGCTATATTTGTGGTGAGCATAGCATAATATATAGGCTTGTCAAGTCACTATGTTCTACACCTGAAACTAGTATCTAACACTATGTTGCAGCTATACCTCGACAATAACAAACATAAAAAAATAAATGATCTAAAAAACGAAGAGGCAAAATCCAATAAAATGAACTAACAGAGTAAGGCAAAACAAAACAAGACAAACCAATACACTTGTGATACCTACTGAGGTTACTATGTACCCATCTTCATTTTTATATGCAATGTTAGTTTTAACTTTTTGAAGTATGACCAGTTTACCCTGCTGCGTGAGCTGACAATGAAGGTCTAAGAGCAATGAACACAAATGCCTGGTACTCATGAAGGGAATGGAGGGCTACAATCAAGTATGATTCAGACAAGTTATTCAGACAGTACATGTATACTGGTTATTGTGCCACATGACAATTTGGTGTAAGCGGTACATTGTTATATGTTACTATTACCAGGGCTAAACACAATTTTTAAATTTCTCTATGTTGTCAGCTTCAACACTGGCAGTTTTCCTGATATCACATACGGATTGATCCTCATTACCTAGAAAGAGCAAAGTCCTTCCTCTGACTCCCCAGCATGCACAGACCCCTACCCTGACTGGACTACATTCTTTCCTACACCTCTCTTGACCATCTGTGGAGTCCTTAGCTTTTCTGCTCTCTTCTCACTGAACCATGGAGCAGGGCAAGGGCTACCACAATACAGGGGTGGGAGGACCAGAGTAGGAGTGGGGAGACAAGGCAACAGAAAGGCAGAGGAGAATAGGATCCTCAGTCAGGGGTTGGCAATATTCAGAGGAAGGCTGAAGTCCTACAGGACTTGTATTCCAAACAGAACAGGCTATAGGTCTCTGTCAGTGAGGCACTAAATGCCATCTGGATTGGCTTTCCAGATGTGAGCCCAGCACAGCACCAGCGAACTACTATGTCCCTTAATCTGGACAGTTTCTCCTTGTCTGCCTGCCTGAAACAGTCCATGTAACTGCCTGTTTCTCTCTCACAGTCTCCAGGTTAGAAATAACCCTGTTTGGCATTTATGCAGTTAACATGTTATCTCTAAATGTAGATTTCATTCAGCCTTGCTGAATTCTGTCTTTTGGATTTAGATTCATGGTTCCAGCCCATTCAGATAATTTACCATCTTGGCTCATAGAGTTGCCATCTCTCAAAGCTTTGGGTAAGAAAATGCCAGTGCCCTGAAAGGACCTGTGATTTATTTGGGTGGATACTGACTGGAAGTTTGCTAATGGTATGTTAGCATATGTTCAGGGGAGATAACATATGGTATAAACAGCACAACGCCAGGAGTTGGAGGACTTGTCTCCTGACGTGTGCTAGTTCTGTGACTTCAGGTACTCATGGGACTTTAGTTTCCTCATGTCTAAAATAAGTAGAGATAGGTGAGCTCTTATTTTTGCAATGTCAGTTTACTTTTCATTAGAAACATCTGAGGGATCAACAAGCAAGTTCTAAGATGGGGGGGTGAACAAAGGGGGAATAAAAGAATTCCTTTTCACTTCCCCTAAAACCACTCTATTTACAAATTATTTAATAGTAGTAGCAAATGTTCTGACAGCAGGTAGAGAAAAGGACAGGGCATGACTGGAGTAGGGATTTGGGGACTTCTCCAAAGACATGATAGAAGTTAGGTCTTAAAAGATGGGTTATGTGGGGGTTGTCAGGAGTGGAAGCCCATTTTGGAAGGGAGAAGTATGAGAGCCCAAATGCAGAGGCATGCTTGTGGGAGGGCAAGTAGGTCAGGCTCATGCAGGTAATAGTAGTTTGGGCTTTATCTTCAAGATCAGTAGTTTCCAAACTTTAAA
The DNA here is from genome assembly GCF_014898765.1 of Herpailurus yagouaroundi. Classification (NCBI taxonomy): domain Eukaryota; kingdom Metazoa; phylum Chordata; class Mammalia; order Carnivora; family Felidae; genus Herpailurus; species Herpailurus yagouaroundi. The sequence goes on along the minus strand of NW_024412400.1, from coordinate 31,904,990 downwards.
ATATTATTCCTGAATGTAGGGGAACCGTGAAAGTGTGCATGGGGTCTTGGGACCTTCAACTTGGTCTCCTACTTGCCCACATGCAAACCTTAGTCTACTAAATCCTTCTGCCTCTTGCAACACCACCTGAAACCACTGCTAAATCCTGAGATATGATCTGACTCTTCAATTTACATGCATGATAAAAATAAAACCCAAACAAAACAAAGTACTGCTATAGATGGGAGGAATCCCTGAATACTGCTGAGCTAGGGAATGGCATGATCAAATAAAATCTGATTCTCTGCCCAGTATTAATTGTTCTAGGAGACTGGAGATGGAGGATCCACTTACTGAAGATATTCAGTTGTCCTAGCATGAGAGGCTAAGATCTTAATTAGAAGCAGGTGGGTATACTGGAAAATATTAAAGACTTGGTTCCTAGTGGAAAATCCATTTATTTCTGAGTAGAATTAGTGTTGAGCTGGCCCAATCATTCCTTGCCTGGCTCAGGGAAGAGTTATGATTAATGGGTAAGAACGAAAAAAGATTCATATTCAATACGAGGAAAAATTTTCTAACAAGTAAGGATATTTAATAATGAAACAGGTTGTTTGGCAAGATAGTGAGCTTCTGGTCACTGAAAGCATTCAAGCAGAGAATGAATTTATGTGTTCATGATGTCATGGGTGGAATTCCTATCTTAAATGGGAAGATGGACTAGAAGACCACTAAGATTTTTTTCAAACTTGTGAGTTCCATGAAATAGGACCACAGATGATATATCAGGATCAAATACATTTTTTCAACATAGGAAAAAACCTAGCCATGCTTAAAAGGAGAGCAAAGAGGCAGTGAAGAGAGGAAGACTGGGATTGCTAGAGAAAGAGAGATTATACATTATTTAGTAGTTATATTACCTTTGCAATTTTTCCCATTTCATAGATGTCTGCTTTCTGATCTTCAATATCCATGAAAGCAGTTTCAATTTTGCTTAGAGTCTGTTCATGGTTACTGCAGGCATCTGGGAGTCCTTCAGGAAAGTAGAACCGTGGAATGTTTATGGACAATGGTGCATTCACAACATTATTCACATGAGGAACAGGGGAGAGAGGTCGGGGACTACTTGGAAAGGTGGCTGTAGGTGGAAGTGGTGTTCCAGGTTTCTTTTCTGGTTTATTTTGAATCTGGAAGGAGAATGTGATTATGAAACACAGAAATTCTAAACAGCATATACTTCTTGAAAGTCCTCACCAGTAACAAGAAGTTGGGCATAAATACAAGCAGCCACAATTAGAGACAGTAAGAGCTCACTCTACTGTAGAGGATGATAAGTGTGCTTCTAGGGAATGCCTATCCATACTAAATAAATACATTAATTATCTGTCAATACCTGAGTTTACACAGATTTATGCTTTAAAAATCCTACAGTACATTTCCCATCAATTATGTGCCAGATATTTAAGAGTAATGTTAGTTGACACATTAAGAATCTCAAGCTGTATTCTTAGTCTGTTGGAAAAGGAAATAATAAATCCTTTTTGAAGACTATTCTTCACCTTTCTGCATATTTCTACCTCTCCTTCAACAGGCAGACAGAGTAAGTTCTTTCAAAATACATAAATCTAAAATGTATTGGTCGGGGGTATCCTTTTACCTTTTTCTCTCTAGTTTGACTTTGTCTAGGTAAAATCACTGCCAGTCCATGACGCAGAGAAAAGCCTTGTGAAGAAAATTAAAGCATTTTACTTTCGGGATATCTTCCACCAAACTGATTTACTTGCCCCTTGGGGCATGCCATTTTTTTTCCATGATACACATTACTCTCATTTTTGGTAACCTCTAAGAGGCAAGGATCATTGTCATTAATTTCATCACGGCCAAACCCCATTCATAGCTTATTACCTCACTTATAGTTTATATCATTCCTTTTTCCAAAAAGGATTTGATGTGTTATGCCATATGGAGACATGAGAAAGGAGAGAGCATAAAAGTGAGGTAGGGGAGGGAGGAGGGCAATGAGGAGATTAAGATTATCCATGATTTAGGGGAGGGGAGGTACACTAACATTCAGGTAGAGGACTACTTTACCATTGAGGACTAAATTTAGTTCTGAGCTTCCTAACAGAAAAAGCAAAAGAGATTCCATTAAGATTTTCAGAGTTTTAATTTCATCTCTTAATTTTGACCAAATTATCTATCAAGGCGCATGAGCATGGCATTGTGTTATATACTACTATGAGAGATGGACATGACTGTTAACTACCATGAGCACAAAATATTACTCAAATATTTTCTTTAAATTGTGCTAATGCCATTCCTAAAATTTGAATAATGATTTTTCTGAAGTAGTAGATTTGAATATCATATTTCCTTTTGACATATGGGCTCATAACATGATCTTTACATTCAGGATAAAAATCTTGCTACCCTTGAAAAGCATGAGTATTAGAGGAAGATAAACTTCATTCACACAAATATGTGATTTAATCTGCTTTTGTCATACATGGCCCATCTCAGGTTAATATCTGACACTAATACATAGAATGGAGTCTGCTCATACATTACTACTACTGGGGACATTAAAGTCCAGTTGGTCACACCAAGACTTTACTGCAGTATCAGAATGTCACCCCTATAAAGCAAAGTCAAGGAAGAAATGGCACAGAGAGAAGTGAGGCTCATGAAATATGAAAAGCTTAACAGAAAACAGTGATGCTTAGCTTCTGTGACCTCAGGAAAGTTACTTTACCTTTTAGAATTTTAGTAATAAAGCAGATTATAACCCCTACTTCTTAGTAGTTGTTGTGAAGATTACAGGAAATTACAGGAAGTAACATAGGTAAAAGGTCCAGAACAGTGCTAGGCATAGATATGTCCTTATTTAAGAAAATGAGGGGCGCCTGGGTGGCGCAGTCGGTTAAGTGTCTGACTTCAGCCAGGTCACGATCTCGCGGTCCGTGAGTTTGAGCCCCGCGTCAGGCTCTGGGCTGACGGCTCAGAGCCTGGAGCCTGTTTCCGATTCTGTGTCCCCCTCTCTCTCTGCCCCTCCCCCGTTCATACTCTGTCTCTCTCTGTCCCAAAAATAAATAAACGTTGAAAAAAAAATTAAAAAAAAAAAAAAAAGAAAATGAGTCATAAGGCCAAAGCATGAGATTCTCAAAAGATTAAACATAATTTAGCATGATCCTTCAGATTCAATAATAAATAAAATAATCATTTACATTTGTAAAACACTTTAAAGTTTACAAGCCACTTCTGATTTAACAAATTGATAATCTATTCTAAGTAAACATTTCTCTCCGCTTTAATGCTAAATCTGTAAATATTATTACACAGTCCCAGGAGTCAAGAACAGTAGACACTGTTCCTAAACTTCTACAAGAAGGCATATAATTCTTCAGGGGGCTTTACATTTATATATAAATAGGTCATTTATATCACTGTCATTCCCTTTCTATTATTCTATGCTGAAAGAGGTTTATGAGACTACAAGTATACAATCATGAAAATTCTTTTTTTCTTTCCCCAAAATGTTTCCCATGATGTGACATCCTGGGCAGTTATAACCATAGGATTAAGACCACTGGTGCCAGTGTGGATGAAGCCCAATTGTTTCGTGAGCACATGCTAGTGGAGAAGGTTTAGAACAAGACCTTCTATATTAACTCTACACTTTTACTTTGACAGAAATAAGTAACAATTGAGAACAAACCCTGGCTACCTGTCACGGTTTTTATTTAAAGGGGAAATATTCAATTATATAAGGTACCTTCTTCTCCTTACTGTATTTCTTAACATGAAGCAATTCACTGATTGGCAAGTATTTATCAATTCATAGGTTAATCCATATTTAATACAATTGATGTTAATATTTAAAAGGGAAAAGAAAAAGAATACATTTATTTTGTACTTTTATGTGTTATCAATTTCCTTTCCACTGAATTCAATGAAAGACACATAATTTAGTTTAATAAAACTGACCTTTATAAATATTATAGATTAAAAGACAATAATGCAAAATTTGTCAGATTTACTGGCAAGTTTAGCATCTGCTCATTTTTGAATTAAACTGTATCATTCAAATTTAGAAACAGCATTAATATAGAACTAGCTAAGTAAAATATCTCAATTCTACATTTCAGTTTTAGCCTATAAACATAGTATCATCTAGATATCCTTACACTATTATGTCATTGTAGCATTTCCAATATTTGACCATTTTTGACTTTTTTTTTTTTAAAGCAACTTCATATGGTTCACTCAATTTAAAAGTACCCTGGATCAGAATAACTATAAAACTATGGTTTCTTGATGGATTCTGGGTGACCATCACTTATATGACCCTTGATTTGTATTGTATTCAAGGCGAGGCAAGTTGTTTGGTAAAACACCGGCCCTATGGATATAAGCAAGTAAGCATGGGTTCCACAAAGTTGTCATCACAGGCAGAAATGACTTACTATCACAGCGTGCTGAGGGAGGACAACCCAGAAATTAATTGCCATCCTTTGCTACCCACATATATTATATCACACCCACACAACTGTCTATATATATATATAACTAGTTCTTCCTTCAAAAAAAAAAAAAAAAAAAGAGATAACCAGGACTGATACTTTAAAAACAATTCATTACAGATGTAAGTATGTTAATACAAACATAGTTTATCGATTCAAAGTGCCAACAAGAAATTCTAATTTCTCAGAGATTTCTATTAAAATTTGTAAACTGTAAAATATTTGTTAAGGTGTATTTATTGTCTCTAAAACTAGATTCCCTCTCTACAAGAGAAAAATGTGAGTACTGTACTTCAGGTCCAGAAGGTCTATTTTTAAACCTGTTGGAATCTCTCTACAAATAGCTTTCTGCAAATAGCTGAATAGAGGACACAGATTAATTCCTTGCTCTAATATCAAGTGAGCTGTAAAATTATTTGTAAGTTAGTTCACTGGGTGGTTTTATTAGTAATAAAAATATTTTAAAAGAAACACCTAAGTTCCAAACCTGTGTCTGCTGAAATGACTTCAGCCGCTTCTTAAACCTTGATGGGAGAACAAAATCACAGCCCCTTGCCAGGAAAGCTAACTCTCCCCTTAAATCCGGGTCCCTTCGTAGAGATGTTTCCTTGATCATCATCTTTGAAAAGTGGATGTTTACTTAGCAACTGTCCAGCACACTTCTGAAGATAGTCAGATTTAGTAAGTTGTCAATCTCGTCAGGTAGAAAGGTATTTTCTTCTTATCTCCAAAAGAAATTAAGTTCAAGCATTGTGCTCTCCCAGTCTCCAGGGACCACAATCCATGCTTGTACTGACATGCAGCTGGTTCCCAAATATAGCCAGTGGCTCCCAATACCTGCTCATAATTTTCAAGTTAGAAACACGCCTGCAATGGGCTTGTTGCTCCTTGTGGATAGCTTTGTGTCAAACTGACCTGCACATGTTGAGAATACAGAGCCTTCTGGGAAAGGAAGCAAGCACCCACTACTCTAGCACCAAAGTTAGAAACATTACAGTTGGACCTAAAAATAGCGACTTCTCAGATAATGCTAACTTCTTAAACTCAGAGTATATGAGGTGTCAATCCATGTAAATCAGTTTCTCTTCAAACTATTAGAAAAAGAACATGTAAAGCTTTTTTGGTTTTGCTATTTGGTATTTTTTGAAAAAAGAACAAGCTGCACTTCAAATTTGAATCTATAATTTTAAGAATAGTTTTTTATTTCTTATTTGAAGGGAAGCAAATATCCCAAACCCTCTAGGTATATCCAGTTAAAATATGGAGAAAAACAAACTTCCATCCTGAAATGTTAATACAGAAAGATCTGTTGGTCTTGTATTTTAAAATTAAATCATTTTTTCCTGGCTTGTGTGTAGAAAACTATCTTAGTTATCTAATATACTTTTTTGGAAGTGATTCTGGATCTGGGCACATTTGAAATTTATTGTCAAAGTATTGGTTAAGAAAGTGGAACAACTGAAGGGCTCCTGGCTGGCTTAGTCAGTTAAGCATCTGACTCTTGATTTTGACCCAGGTCATGATCTCATGGGTTCATGACTTGAGACCTCCATTGGGCTTTGCGCTGAAAGCGAGGAGCCTGTTTGGGATTCTCATTCTCTCTCTCTCCTCCCCACCCGACCTCCCTCCTCCACCCCGGCTCCTTCTCTCTCTCTCAAAATAAAGAAATAAACATAAAAAAAAAAGTGGGAGCGCCTGAGTGGCTCAGTCGGTTAAGCATCCGACTTCAGCTCAGGTCATGATCTTGCTGTTCAGGGGTTCAAGCCCCACACGGGGCTTTGTGCTGACAGCTTGGAGCCTGGAGCCTGCTTCGGAATCTGTGTCTCCCTCTCCCTCTGCCCCTCCCACGCTCACACTCTGTCTCTTCCTCTCTCTCATAAACATTAAAAAAAATTTTTTTTAAAAGTAGAACAATTGCATGCCATAAGAAAGCAGCTTTAGATACATGTGAGTGAAACCTAGCTATGATAAAGGTACAAAAAATGATCAAATGGCAATGACATATGTCTTGAATTTGTGAGACATTCTTTTTCAAGGACCTTTAAAGAAATCGCAAATTTTTAAAATATTCTATTATTTTATTATATACTAAATATCTGCCTTAGTCATTTACAAATAAATCTTCAAATATCCTCTTCAATATTTATTTTCAATCACATTGTTCAATCAATATTTATTTTCTATTTCTAGAAAATATAAACCAAATATCACCAAAAAACCCCCTAAACCAAAAATAGCTCACAGAGCTCACAACTGTCTTCTCCTAAACTTTTGTCTAATTTAGTGGGAATTAAATTCTTTGGATTTCCACTGTTTCCTACAACTTATCTTTTTTCTTGATTTCCTTTCAAGACATTCTGACAATACTCGATAATGTGTACATTGGGCTTAAAAGTCTAAACCTGTGGTTTTCAAATTTTTTTCTTTCAAGCTGTGGGAATCCTCCACTCATACAAAATCATACATGAAAGCTTTCAATATATAGTATGGCTGACAGAAGATTACAACTGAAATCATTAGTCTAATGCTTTAACTTGGGCCCTTCCTTCTCTCCCCCCACCCCCCCCCCCCCCCATTTCCTATCACTGGGCTTACATGTTAACTCTGAGCTCTCCAGTGTTCTGTGATTTTTTTTCCTATACTCTTATACTCTTGCCTAGAATGATCTTTTCCTTCATTATTTACCTCCAAATTAAAACATCAAAAAAAGTGTGTTGTGAATGGCACTAGGTCTTGGACTTATGATTTAAAACTTTTTCAAATAACCACATCTTAAATTACATTCCCTCTGTTCTTCCCAGCAGCAATGTGTGGCCTTAGAGGGGTGGCTTTTCATCCCTTTCCTGAGAATGCTCCTCCTCAAATGATATATACTCTAACCACCCTTCAAAATCCAATTCAAATTTTACCTATTTCATGAAAGCTTCCCTGACTATGTAAGCCCTCTTACTACAATTCTCTTAATGAAATAGCGTTACCCTTAAATGACCTCCCCTTAACCTATTCTCTGGGTTAGTCAATGATCTCCACTTCTCCTTTATTATTATTATTTTTAATGTTTATTTTTGAGAGAGAGAAACAGAGCACGAGTGGGGGAGGGGCAGAAAGAGAGAGAGAGAGAGACAGAGACAGAGAATCCAAAGCAGGCTCCAGGCTCTAAACTGTCAGCACAGAGCCCAACGCAGGGCTCAAATTCAGGAACCATGAGATCATGACCTGAGCTGAAGTCAGACACTTAACCTACTGAGCCACCCAGGCGCCCCCATTTCTCCTTTAAAAGGGAGAACCCAACACCTGGAACACACTGATTCATGGCTAACAGTTTCTGTTATGCTCTCATATATCTTATCGCAGTAGTTGAGCTGTATGCTTATTAAGAGTTGGTTGTGCTTGTACCCATTTGTTTATACTGGTTGTAATTTTTACAGTAATTATTCAATTCAATTACATGTTACATAAATTAATGAAATGTGACTGTGTAAAAAAAGTTGTTTCTAAAATTTCTAAAATTGAAAATAAAACCTCTAAGTTGAACTGTTTTATAGATTCAGTAAAGGCAAACTATTACTAAAATTTTTTTGCTGTAAAATTAGGTGGAGGTGAGATAAAGAACAAAATCATTAAAATTGAGAAGGAGTCCATATTGGAATTGCTTCACTACTAACTTAAGTTCCTTCGTCACTTTAAAGAAGCTGAAGCTGAAAATCAATCAATAAATGTACTGAGTGTGATTTATTAAAGAAAGATGTCATGGAACTTCAACTTCCAATCATAACACTCAAAGAAAAGGCTTTGGCCCTCTATCAAAAGATGTGAATAAATTGTTTTGAGTTAAAAAAATGTTTAATATATACATGCTTTATAGTACATACACATAGAATGTGTGATACTCTACTGAGTAACTATCAATCCCAATAATGTTCAGGTAAAAAGTGCTTCTATTGCAGTATTTTATAATCTGAGAATTATTTTCCAAAGAATGTAAACTCTTGAGGGTAAGGTCAATTTTATAGTCACTCAACAAATACTTTTCTAGCCATTTATTATATGCAGACACTTTGCTGGGTACTGAGAGTATGGAGATAATAAATAAATGGTCTCTTCTTTTCCTTACCATACCTAGTACAATGCTGGTTTGGAGCAAAGGACAACAAGTATTTTCATTTCATTCACTTCCCATAAATCTCTAAAGTTTCAAAGTCAGAACAGTGGTTAAAAGCCTGCTCTGCGACATTTTCTAAAAATTTTTTTTAATTAAAAAAAATTTTTTTAAGTTTATTTATTTTAACAGAGAGAGCAGAGGAGGGGCAGAGAGAGAGGGAAAGAATCCCAGGCAGGTTCCATGCTGTCAGCGCAGAGCCCGATGTGGGGCTTGAACTCATGAACCATGAGATCATGACCTGAGCTGAAACCAAGAGTTGGATGCTTAACCAACTGAGCCACCCAGGTACCTCTTGTTTTAAATTTTTTTAATGTTTCTTTACTTTTGAGAGAGAGAGACAGAGAATGAGCAAGGGAGGGGCAGAGAGAGAGGGAGACACAGATTACAAAGCAGGCTCCAGGCACTGAACTGTCAGCACAGAGCCCAGTGTGGGGCTCGAGCCCATGAACTGTGAGATCATGACCTAAGGTGAAGTTGGATGCTCAACCAACTGAGCCACCCAGGTGCCCCTCTGCTACACTCTTAAGTAAGAAAACATTTCTCCATATATTTTGATGAAGTGAGCTCTCCTGTTTTTATTTACTCAACTGCTTTACAAAGAAATCAGAGGGAGAAAAGACCAGGCCCTTCAAAGGGCTTAGGAAAGAACTGGTCTGTATCAAGGAGTTATTGATGGAAAAAGACTACCATGAAGTATTTGTGTTTGTATGGAAGTATACGTACTTGATTCTAGAAAGGATCTCAGAATGTGTTAGTCTTAAAACTTCTTAGTTTCGACAAGTATATAATCGGAAAACAGTTGTGAAGAACATGGTTTTTAGAGTGACCTCTTCTTTACTGGGAAATGATCAAATATCAGGAATTTCACTACAAAACAAGGCTTATGATCTACTCTATCTTCTCTACCTTGATCATAGGAAAAGTACAATCCATGGGGCTGGGTGTTTCTGGGTGAGAGGTTTCCCTTGGAGGGACTAACCAGAATGAAGAAGAATAGAAAATTATTAATATGTAGTTTACAAATCCAGTTTGAAACCACAGCAAGGTTGGAACTGTGGGCAATTATAATGGAAAGAGTCAACTGTAATGGTCTTCCCAATGTCCTTCTGTAATAAATCAGGAGATCTTTTCTCCTGCCTTCTGCAGCATATATGAAGTCCATCCGAACAAGATACCTAGCTAACAGTAGGTGTTTTCTAAACAGTTACCTGAATCTCTTCTTGACCTGTAGACTATTCATGAACATATCCTGTCTGAAGATAAAGGTTTGTCCTGATTGGACAATGTGCTCAACCTGGGTCTTCAAGGCCACTGTGTTAAGAAAGCTTGACCAGAGCATGAAAAAGACTCATACTCTCTTGTGGGGATGACTGGGATCCATCACTTGATACCTCAAAATCCAGCATCTAGGCTGGGGTTCCTTTCTTGCCTTTATATTTGTTCCCCCAGAGCAAACGTGATTGAGCAAGGATGAAAATCTTTCTCAAGGAGAACCAGCTGGGGTGGGTTCCTGGCTACAGGGTTTTACAAGTTCCCTGGCAGGGTTAGATGGAAGAGGCTGGCCTCTGCTAACACCCTAAAAAGCGAAGGGTTTTTTTGTTTTGTTTTGTTTTGTTTTGAAGAATAGCCTTCTAAGAAAATCAAGAAAAGGTACTCCCTTACGATGTTCTGAAAGGACCTACAGAATTGAGAAGTCAGTCTTGAAAGAGCCTGTGCCCTCAAGGAAGGGGAGACTGGGAAGGACAGAGAAGAATAAAGCTGTGTGTGACACCCAACACATTACATTTTTGTAGAATTCATTCTTTGACGCTTAATCTGAAACTCAGGATTGGTTTTCTAGAGCTTTCTGAATTCTAATTCCTGCCCTTCCCCTTTTAGTGAAGACAATAGTGGTATATAATATTAATTCTCTCTCTGGAAAGAATCAGCTCTAAGGGATGTTTAAAAAAAATGGGTGGATTAAACAGGACAGTGACAAATTTGAACAATTTCCTGAAGAAGCAAATCACTTATTTTGACTTGTATAAAACTGCTAAACAGTTAATACAGTGTGTTGTGCCAAAATAAGTCTAGTCTCTATTTTATAAACAAAGTTGTAAAGTCATTCACCAGCCTCAGCTGAACATGGCTATGAAGACTGAGATGATACCATCAACCAAGAGTGAAGAAGGCCTGTGGGGTAAACCAGGCAGCAAAGCTGGGAAAATCTGAGTGACAGAAATACATAGCACAGCAAGCCTGGGAAGTAAGCTCAGTTGTGCTGAGTAATAGAATAAGGTTGAGAAATACAGCAGAGTCACTGTGAAGTGACACCAAAGATTCTGCTCAGAAGATACTATAGGAAAAAAAAAAGTTACATATTAAAGAGAAAGTTTTGCTTCATCAGGAGGGTACTTCTGATTCAAAAAAGGAAGCTAGCTGACTGTTTTGAAAAATTTTAAAATACTAAGTCAAAAGACTTTTTTTCTCTGTCCACACAAAAACTTGTACATAAATGTTCACAGCAGAGTTATTCATAACAGCCAAAAAAAGTGGAAAACAACCTAAATGTCCATTAGCTGATGAAGGGATAAACAAAATGTGGTATACTCATACCATGGAATATTATTTAACCATTAAAAGGAATGAAGCATTGACACATGCTACATGATGAACCTTGAAAACATAATGCTAAGTGAAAAAGCCAGATACAAAAGACCATGCATATAGCGTAAGATTCCATTTACGTGAAATGTCCAGAATAGACAAATCAAGAGAGACACAAAGTAGATTAGTGGCTGTCAGAGGCTGAGGGGAGGAGGGAATGAGGACTAACTACTAATGAATACAGGTTTTTGGGGGGGGGTGATGAAAATGTTCTGGAATTAGTGCTGATGGTTGCACAGTCTTGTTGAATATATTAAAACCTACTGAATTATGCACTTTAAAAGGGTGAATTTTATACTATGCGAATTATATCTTGAAAAGAGTTCCTCAACTTGGCTCTAATTGGCAGAGTAGTTAAAAGAGGTAATAACTTGGAATCATAGACTTTGTTTAAAATACCATTGCAAATAAGCTTTAAAAGAAGAAATTGATTATAAGCTAATTAGTTAATTACTCTTAATCTTAAATTTTTATGTCCTTCTCCTTTAGGCTCTAACTTGGTGATTTCTCATTGTTTACTAGCTTGTTTCGTGTTAGTAATGTTATTTTACTCTTAAAGAATGGACACTAAAGTGGGGAAAGAAGGTTGGTGGCAGTATCTATGGCATCTTTGCTACTGGCCTGATCCTTGAGCCTTAACTTTATAGGATGCAGCAAACTAGGAGATCTAGTAAGCATTTTGTGTCTTCTTTCAGTTGACTCCAAATGACAGGAACATATTTCATGACTAATAACAGAAAGAACCTACAAATCTAATATTCTGCCTCTTGGTATTCCTAATACTTGGGGGCAGATGTTCTTCTAGGATCTGGGGCAAGGAGAGACAATTAAGAGTCTAAAATTATTAGGCATAATAATTCTTGGATCACTAGAATTTCTAGTTCCTAGAGTTCTCTGTCCTCCTTCGTCTGCTTTTCTTCTTTCCCTCTTTCAGGAATTACTTCAATTAGATTGCTTATTATAAAGCACAAGAATTCATTTTAGCCTATAATATATTAGAAAACTGAAGTTAGAAGGAATAGAAGGTCTGCAATCCACTGACACTACCATGTTACCTGTCAATGAACACAGAGTGACAGAACTATAAAATACCTTGCCCCAGGGTCTTTGGGGTGGGTGTGTGTAAGAGAGAGAGTAGGGTGGGGTAGGGGGAGACTTCTCAGTAATTTTGGGTGAAGGCTGAATTCGCACATGTCAAATGAGAAGGCTATCACTGATGGTCAAAACTCTAGTGTTGAGTATTATATTGCAAATATAACAGCTGATGGAGCTGTGCTTCTTGGATGCCACAGTGCCTTTTAGATGTCTTGTTTTAAAGATGGGAGAAGTGCAGCATGTTTATCTGCTTATGGGAAGACCTAGTAAAGGGGAAAAATTGATGAATGCAGGAGGGAAAAAAAGGACCAATCAAGGAGGAGAGTCCCTCAGTTAATAGGAGAGGATGGACCTATAGCACAAGTACAGAGGTTAGTCTTACATAGGTGCTCAGATCATTCACGTATAGTAACAGAAAGAAAGGGAGAGAGTATATGGGTACTGATATGGCTAGGTAGCTGGCTAAAGTTCTCCCCTCTGATTGCTCCAGTTTTCTTAGTAAAATAGCAAATAAGGTCATTAACTAAGGGCAAGAATGGAAGAAGAGATGTTCAAAAAGAGAGGAGGTATGAGTCATTTACAGAGTGGTAAAGTGAGGGATTAGGGAGCTGTAGCAGGACTGCTAGACAGTACTAAAGGCCTGTTGGAGGTTTGTGGCCATGAATTTAATGCAAAGACTACTCGGTTTTATTGTGTGATTTTTCTCAAGCCAACGTTAGCTGCACAAATAAAAGCTCAAAATAGAGAACACAACTTAACCCAAGCTGTAGTTTCCCAGGTGAGTACCATGGAATGAGGGTAAGGCAAAGAAGTAGACAGTATATTCAGCAGAGTGATTTTAATGATGAACTATGGCAGTAGCTCTCAAACAAGATCATGCACCAGAATTACCTGAAGGGCTTGTTAAACCACGATTGTTGGGGCCCATCCTCAGAGTTTCAATTTAGGGCTGGGGCCTGAAAATCTGCATTTCCATCAGATTTGATGTGATGCTGATGATCTTTGATGGGAGTCATTCTTTTTAAACCACTGACATAAACACAGAAGCAGAGAATGAGTAGGTGAAGGACAGGACAAGCTCACTGGAGAGATCAAGGAACTGAAAAGTTTGTGTGTATTGGATGCTTTATCTACTGAAAACTCACAACGATTGCAGCAAAAATAGTATTGCAAAGTGTCATAGAGCCAAGACAGAAAATCTTCAAGAAATAAGGGAAATGTCCTAGGAGTAGAAGATGACTGCAATCAGGAGGGGTAGTGGGGGGGTGAGTCTGAGGACATTAGTTCAAAGTTGGAGGGGACAGTTTCAGGGAGTTAGAAAAAAGAATACTCCAGAAGCAGCAATAAAAGGCAAGAACATTCACTGCCCCTCCAGACCCAATGGAGGGGTGGTGAACTGGGAAAGAAAAAATACCAACATTTCACATGGCTATCCTTGGGGAGAGATGGATGTCAGTTAAAACAAGGAGGTAAAGGGAATGTTTAGAAAGAGTCTGATGGCATAAGAGATTCTGCCAGTGAATGAGGTCAAGAGGGAATGGGGAAAAGATTTCATGAGCTGGGAGGGTTGGACATGGACTGAGAAAAGAGGGTGTACAAGAAGAGAGTGAGGAGGAGAGTGACAATCTGGATTCCTCGACTTCTTCTGGTAACTGGTGTAAACAGGGATGAAGAGCCTATCAGATCAGCCCTGATGGTCTTAGAGAGGAGTGAAGCTGTTGAGTGTTGGGCAGACCTGTGAGGGAGGCATGAGGGCTTAACAGGAGCAAGCTGAGTCCTGGAAGCTCCTGTTCACTCCTGCCAAGGGTGGTGTGGAGGTTGTGGAGGGACTACACTCATCAGGAGCGCCTGGATATCTGACTCTCAAATTTTACTAGAATTCTAGGGGAACATGCATAATTCGAAGCACGTTTACTCCCAACTTTTTTGTGTGCACACAAACATATTAATAAAAAGGGATCACACTGATACATCTGTCTTGCAATTTACCTTTTTTTTTTAAGTTCCAGCAGGGCTTGAACTCATGACCCTGAGATCAAGACCTGAGCTGAGATCAAGGGTTGGGATACTTAACTGACTAAGCCACCCAGGTGCCCCTACAATTTACACATTTTTAATCATCTATTTTATCTTGACCATTTTTCTACGTCAGTATATATGTATCTACCATTTTTTTTTTTTTTTTTGGATACAGGTGGGGACATATCCAAGACAGCTGATGTTGATTAGTTAGAAAAAATGGAGATTCAAGACGACCTGACCTCAAAAGCCACTAAAGGTGGAGTGGGAAATACAGGTTGAACTCATTCTGCAAATTCGTATTTGCCACTGGCCAGATCCCATTACTTTTATTAATCTATACTGTGATTAAATGAAATAGGAGGGAAGATGGTTTCCAACTGTATTGCTGAGTGTTTTTATTTCTTCTTAAAAAAAAATTTTTTTTTTTTAACGTTTATTCATTTTTGAGAGACAGAGCATGAGCGGGGAAGGGGCAGAGAGAGGGAGACACAGAATCTGAAGCAGGCTCCAGGCTCTGAGCTGTCAGCACAGGGACTGATGCAGGGCTCGAACTCACCAACTGTGAGATCATGACCTGAGCTGAGTCGGACGCTCAACCGACTGAGCCACCCAGGCACCCCTGAGTGTTTTTATTTCTATCCAAACGCTGAACCAAAGAAACCATTAGTACCTATAAAGCTAGGGGAGAAGACACATTTTCCCTCAATGATAGGACTGGTTAATCTCAATGGAGGCATGGATATCAACCTGGAAAGTAAAGAGAGGGAAGCATGTACTCTAAATGCTCCAGAATACACTTTTAGTAAGGTTCCCAAAGTAAGCTTTGCTATATTTTTAAGTTTATTTTCATAATTATTATGCATTTAAATATATATACAAAATTACACAATATCTAAACTTTGAGAAAACCAAAATGTTAGATCATTACCCTAGGAAGGCCCTTTAATTCTTCCAGAACGATATCTCAGAAACAAATTCCTGATCAGGGTCAGAAGAGAGCAGAGTTCTAGTAACAGCACAAATCCTGCCCAACTTTCTCTGACCTTCTTGGGCATCCCAACAAAAACAAAACAAACCAACAACAAAAAAACCCACTCGTACTGATAAACGAAATGGCCTGAAAAATTATTTCCCAATCTGAATTCAGGGAGAAGAAGACGGGAATGGGAAATAAGAATGGGAAAAGGACAATGAGATGTGTAAGTATTGCTTAAAGAGCAAGGATAAACTTTTGGAATTTAAACAGCTAGTATGGAGGTTCTAAAATAGAGCCTGGCGGTGCAATGGTGAACAAGAAAGCACTCTCTCCTCAATATGCCTACAGTCTATAATCAAGAGACTTCCAACCTGCAGTAAAGGGAAATGGCCTATACTCTTATGGGATTTTCCCCTATTGCCAGGAAAGGTGATGGGACCTTCCCCAAAACACTACAGATTTTTAGGTGTTAAAAGCTAGAGAAATTAAAGAGGCCAGAGGCTGAATGAGATATTGAACCTTGCTGAGGTACTGTCCTCGTGTCCTAGGATGATACTAGGACCTGACCTCAGGTCCTCTTGCATCCCTCCTTGGGAATCAAAGGACAGAGAAAGAGCTGGCATTCAGGCAAGAGGGCAGTGTCCTTTTGAGAAGGAGGCAAAGCAGGCAAGCAATAATTCAATTTGATTATTCATTCACTTATTTATTCATTCAACAAATAGTTATGTAATGCTACTATTTGTTAAATAAAGGCAAACAGAAGCTAGTGGCTCAAACACAAAAACCTGAGGGGGAATCACAAATCTCAAATCTCTCTGAAAATTCCTATTTTAATATTCAATTTTTATTAGGTGTACATTTGGGAGCTGGAGATCACATTTTTGGAGGCTGAAGTGGAAAAAGAGAAGGCAATGTATGAATTGTCAGATAGATTACTTGCTTAAATTCTGACTCTAAAACTGGAAACCTGATAGGAAACAGGTCCCACCCTCTTACCCTTTATCTTATTAGTGTGGATTCTACTAACTGGGAATTCAAAATAATATAGGCAGACCAACCTGATACTTCCCTTCATACTCTCTCAGAAGGAAGTTTTGATAAACCAATTTTGGTCACCCTTGATCAAGATTAGGCTACTACAGAGCTTAGGTTTGACAGAAATAATGGCTTCATGATTTACCCATCTAGTCTTCCTTGAGACCAAATGCTTACATATGTAAGACAGATGGAAAGGATTAAGGTACGTTTTGATATCTTAGAATGGAATGGAATAGAATGGAACTGGTCTAAGTCACTATGAGAAATAGACCTCTAATCTTAGTATCATGGACACTGTAATACACCAAGAACTAGGACCTTAAGTAAATTAGTTGAATAAGAGTAAGGTATTCATATCCAAATCCAATCTCCTCCAGGGAAACTTCCTTGAATTCCACAAGTGGGATGTATCTCTCCCTCCTGGGAGTTCCTATAGTACTTCATTTGTCTCTTATGTAATCTATTCTTTCTACTTTGCCTCACAGTAAATAGCTCACCTCCCCTATTAGATTGTGGGCTCCACAAAGGCTTGTCCTGTCTGATTAATTTTTATCTCCTACTGTGTGCTGTACATACTTATGCTATTTTTAGCATTTTAAAGTATTTTAGCAACCTCCATTTTGCATATCGATTCTGTATTAACTATGTTGAAATAAATTTCTGGCCCAAGACAGAGCCACTCCTGCCTGGGTGCCATGTAACCAAACTAAAACTTAGATAACATACCCCTGTAAATGCTCTGTTTGACCAGAAACACAGTATATTCACACTGCCATTCCTCCAAAGCTAAGCCACCTCTGAGCCTCCTCACCCCAGACAAGTTGACTATGTGGCCCCAGTCAATCAGATGTTTTCTACTTGCCTCTTCCTTGTTCTTTATTCTATAAAAAGCTTTTTGCCTTATGTCCCATTTTGCAGTTCTCCAAAAGGAGACTGTCCACTTCACAAAGTGTGTAAGTTTGTTTGTATTACCTAAATCATCTTCTTTAATAATTTTTTAACAGTTTTTGGTGACAAGGAATGAGATCTGAAGTTGACTGCTATCTATGGCACAAGTCATACTGGCAAGGCACCTGCTGAACACTTTGAGTTTACTGTTCCTCTCATCATTACTGTGAGCTGGGGTAAGTCACTCAGATTTGAGCTCCACTCCCTTGTGTCCATCTCTCTGGTCCAAACAAACTTTATTTAAAAAGTATATATGTTTATATTGTTTCTGGAAAAGGTTTTGGGGTAGTTATATTAGGAGTCCACAATGGGTGGCAGCTGTTAGGGGACTCACAAAGCTTCGAGGCAAGTTCACATAAGCTGCTGGGGGACTTGGGAAAATAAAAGAAGAAATTCTGTTTTGATCATCAAAATAAAAATCTAAGTAGACACAAGTCAGACCATTAAGAGTCATCAGGGTGTCCACCAATATGAAGAAATCTTCTGGTGAAAGGAACACTCAATCTACTGCCAATGCGAATCTCAGAAACTAAACCCACAAAACTGGTGGGCACAGGGCAAGCACTTAAAACCTGGTAGAGCACGCATCACTTAACTCTAAGACTCTTGTGCTAGGAAAAGTTGGTCATGGCAAAGGTTAGATTGACATTAGGTCACCTGCCAACCTCAAGAAAACTGTGCAACAAGGTATACTGTAAAACACCAAAAAGTACCCAATCCAGCAGCACATCCCTCTTAGGTACTAATTTGGCACCAAGAGACCCAAGATTAGCGAAATAAATGGGATCCTCAAGTTTCAAAGAATTATGCATGCAACCTTTCAACACACCTGCTTATTTTATGTCTAAGAACTGTGATCCTAGAAGCTGCAGGTATTTACAAAACTGGCAACATCTTACAAAGACAACCTAGAATTAACTGGCCATTATGGGAGGCATTCCAATTAGACAATCATTCATTTAAGAAGTTCACTTAAGGGGCGCCTGGGTGGCGCAGTCGGTTAAGCATCCGACTTCAGCCAGGTCACGATCTCGCGGTCTGTGAGTTCGAGCCCCGCGTCAGGCTCTGGGCTGATGGCTGGGAGCCTGGAGCCTGTTTCCGATTCTGTGTCTCCCTCTCTCTCTGCCCCTCCCCCGTTCATGCTCCATCTCTGTCCCAAAAATAAACAAACGTTGAAAAAAAAAATTAAAAAAAAAAAGAAGTTCACTTAAAAACAAGGGTTCTCAAATCAAACAAACAGAAGGGGATACCTATTTCAAGTGAGAGCCTCCAAAAGACTTCAAAATTCCAAAACAGCTCCACCGAAAGGTTCACTGCAAAAGGCTAATGAAAAATTAAAGACACGAGAAATACCTAAACACTAGAAGACTGAAGTAACTCCTACTGCTCCCCTCTATCCTTTATTTGAAAACTTTCTGGTATTCCTGTGTCTGGATGGTCTTTGCACTCTGGAGAGAATATAAGAGGGTAAACAAAAGTCCCCCAAATTAGTGGCCTTAAAACTGCAATGGATCCAAGGCCAGAAACCTAAAAGTTTGGGCCTCTCCCATTATATCCTTATAGGGATCCATCATGAAAACAGTGGCCCAGAAATTGATGTCTCATTTGCAATCAATGGGAATGGGAAAAAAGACAGTTTTCAGAGGTCTTGTCAAATTTTCCACACCAATTCAAATGCCTCCATATCTGCTGCTGAAAGAGAATTCCCATATAGGCCCCTCCCAGAGTTAATGGGACTCTGAGGGATCCTCTGGTAAACTGCCACCAATTGTTCCCTTAAGCCTCTAAGGGAAAACTAAAATTAAAGAAAAAACTTGCCAAATTCTAGTAGATACTAGGACTACACTCAACTTTAAACCCCATTTGCTCTTGAGCCTGCAGATAAGAAAGATCTTAGGAAAACTGGCAGAAGCCAGCAAACGGTGAGAATTCTTACCATAGTCAGTTCTGGATCTCTGTAGTGCTCAGTCAAGAAAAGAAGGTCAAATTTTACTCTGTCCCCTCCTTTCTAAATGCATACTCTTGTGAATTTGGTTTTGGGGTATCCGTTGGTTATTGATCCCTTCTCTTCCAGGGACAGCTATTTCCTTCTTATCTTGTTGTCTTCAGAACTTGGCTTAGCTTTCTGCCTGCCTTGCACACAGAGGTTATCTGTTATTGTGTATGCAGGCAGGTCAATCATCAGATTGGAAGCCCAATGAATGGCTGTAAAAAAATATGGGTTGCATGCCATTTGTGGCTAGGGTCCTACCAACTGCTGCCAGCTCTCAGGGGGAACTGTCTTTCTTTTGGTTATCTTTGGAAGTGGCTCTGGATCTTGGGAGGGTACTATCTTTTGCACCCTCTCGGGGATGTGTCTCGCATCCAAGGGGTTGTTTAGTACAACCAGAAATATTTACTGTTTGTCCCAGATGAAACCTGATAAGATATTTGAAAAGATTTTTTAAGTAGTTCTATGGGCAGAAGTTGGCCAAATTGAGGGGCACCTGGGTGGCTTGGTCAAGTGTCTGACTTCAGCTCAGGTCATGTTCTCGTGGTGTGGGAGTTTGACTCCCACATCGGGCTCTGTCAGCACAGAGCCTGGATCACGCTTCAGATGCTGTGTCTCCCTCTCTAGCTACCCCTGCCCCTCCCCTGCTCACACTCTGTTTCTCTCTCTCTCTCTCTCTCTCTCTCTCTCAAAAATGAACATTAAAAAAAAAAAAAAAAAAAAGAGGCTGGCCAAATTGGAAGCTGATATTTAGAGCCAGATAGAACTTTTTCTTTAGATCTTCTCCCCTAGGCTAAATGAAACTATGTATCCGGAAGGGAAGGAAAACATTCCAAAGAGGAAAACAGCTCTAAATCTAGAACACAGAAATCTTTTGATTTGTAGCTTAGTTGAAGATGTCCCTAGTACAAAGTAGCAAAATGACGATAACATAGTTGGATGGGTAGGTCAACACATTAACATCATCTGGGTTACAACCTGCTTCCTTTAAAGATTGAAGAAGGCAACTCTCCTACAAATGAAATCTTTTTAACAGAAAAAGTCCACCTATCTTTTTTTAATTTTAAATGTTTTTATTTAATTTTGAGAGCAAGCAAGCAAGGGAGCAAGTGGGGAAGGGGCAGAGAGAAAGGGAGACACAGAATCTGAAGCAGGCTCCAGGCTCAGAGCTGTCAGCACAGAGCCCAATGTGGGGCTCTACCCCATGAACCATGAGATCATGGCCTGAGCTGAAGTGGGATGCTCAACCAACTGAGCCACCCAGGTGCCCCTCTTTTTTTTTTTTTTAAACCAATCTTCAAACCTCCCATATTCATCTCAAAAGGCTTGAGTGTACTGTAAAAATTCTGGCCTTAGGAACCAGAAGTCCTTCTTGTAGGAACTTGCATTCTTTTTCTGTGCCTTTGAAAAATATATGTTCTACCTGGTCTTCTCTAGGAGCCAAGGTAATTCTTTTTTTTTTTTTTTTAATTTTTTTTTCAACGTTTTTTATTTAGCTTTGGGACAGAGAGAGACAGAGCATGAACGGGGGAGGGGCAGAGAGAGAGGGAGACACAGAATCGGAAACAGGGAGCCAAGGTAATTCTTAACAGAAGGAAAGAAAAAAAGAGGAAGGGCTATTTAGAAACTAGGTGGATGAAAAATCTTAAAAGTCTTCTCCATAAATATTGGTAAGCTATCTGTGCAGAAAACCTTAAAACTTATCCCTTCTGCCAGAAACACAATTGGATCCAATTGTTCTTTTTTTTTTTTTTTTTTTCAAAGGTTTTTTTTTTTTTGGGACAGAGAGAGACAGAGCATGAACGGGGGGGGGGCAAAGAGAGAGGGAGACACAGAATCGGAAACAGGCTCCAGGCTCTGAGCCATCAGCCCAGAGCCTGACGCGGGGCTCGAACTCACAGACCGCGAGATCGTGACCTGGCTGAAGTCGGACGCTTAACCGACTGCGCCACCCAGGCGCCCCTCAATTGTTCTTTTATAAACTAGTGAGTTTTGCATTATCATCCCTGTCTCATGGCTAAAATTTTAAAGCAAAACCTGTAAGATCTCTATTTGTGTCTATTTGTATGTTTATGTATGTCTATGGTTATATGTTATAGATGGTTGATATTTTTCTACCTCCAGATAGTACTGCCAAAATTAATTTGTAAAGAAGCTCTACTGGCTTAAAATTTTTTAAGTGTTTATATGAATCAAGTATATATTCTCAGAAATACAGAAACTAACCCAAATGTTTTTCAAGTTCACGTAATCCAGGATAATCTCTGGGAAGAAAAACTAATTTAAGTTTGTTGGTTTAACTGAAACAGGCTTGTCTTTAGGACTATTAATATTAAATATAATGCAGTCATACAACTTTTATTCTTCCTAAGTTTACTAAAAGTCAAAAGAGCTCATGTTATCTCTGTTGCAGAATCTGTCAGCAAGAAAGACAATTTAAGATGATGGTTAAATGTTTAATGCCTCATTAGTGTCATGTAATCTTAACATAATTGTTAAGAACAAGTAAGTTAAACAGATGTAAGCAAAAGTTTATAAATGGACTTTACAGCAATAATTATGCTCTATAGTATGCCTACTTAAAATTTTTTTTTTTCAACGTTTATTTATTTTTGGGACAGAGAGAGACAGAGCATGAACGGGGGAGGGGCAGAGAGAGAGGGAGACACAGAATCGGAAACAGGCTCCAGGCTCCCAGCCATCAGCCCAGAGCCTGACGCGGGGCTCGAACTCGCGGACCGCGAGATTGTGACCTGGCTGAAGTCGGACGCTTAACCGACTGCGCCACCCAGGCGCCCCTATAGTATGCCTACTTAAAAACAGTGTCCAAAATATTTTTGGTAACTTGAAACCTTAAAATTATACTGAATTAAGTTAAATTATGGCTATTCATTGAATATGGAGATCATTTCCAAGTAAGATAAATTAATGAAACATCAATTACTGAACACAAGTTTATCTACTTTTGGCTTCCTTTTACACAGTAACTAAAATAATTGGGTTTGTTAGTAAACACATTTTGTGCCACACTGAAATTTTACTAGGAGGAAGCATATACTTCTAGAAATTATGAAATGTTTTTATAAATTTGCTAGTCCATAGTCCATTACTGCTTGCTTCTTAGTTTTCACTAGCAATTAAGGTTTCTAAAGGTTAAGAATTTTAATTAATACACACAATGAGAACTACTGAAATATAAGGGTAAAAGAAAAACAATTGTATATTAAAAACTGGTAAGGAAAGTAGAAAGTGTTTTTTTAGATAGGGTATGAAGGACATGAATTTTTGTTTTTTGCTTTTTTGGCAAGAGGAAAAAAAGTAATTTTGTTCAAAAGTAAAATAACTGTTCCAGAATAAGAAAAAAAAAATAGGACAAAATCTGAATGGATATAAAAAAAAAGTCATGGAAAGTGTGTGGAAAGGAATCCTGAGAAAAGAACTTTACATGTGGTTAAGCTGGCTAAGATTGGAATGGATTTATTTAAGTTAAAAAAGTGAGTTTAAAAAAAAAAGTTTTAATATCTTTGATGCACTGATGCAAATTAGATTTTGGTTTTCTCTCTGTTAGAAGAACAAAGTGTTTTCTTAGATTAATAGTCTGCTCTTAATAAAAAAAAAAAATTGTAAACAAGGGTTTTTCTTTCCTTTTTAAGTAATCTACCTTGTCAGCAAAGATTTTTTGTCTTACCAAAATAATTTACTATGTTTCACACTGTCTTTATCAGGTCTTTGATTACTTAAGAAAACCCAATCTTCTCAATATTAAAAGGGCCAAGTTTTGTTCACAACTGTGTAAGCTTATGTATTTATCTTTAAATTTTTCTATTGTCACTTTGCTTAAATAGACAAGTATTATTTCATAATGAACTGTGATCTTATTTATTTTAATGTTCAAACCTTATGACATTTTGAAAACTTTCCAAAATCAAATTCTAAATGGAGTTTTTTTTGTTTTGTTTTGTTTTAACCTCAAAATGACTGTAAGATTTGCCAAAGGCCCTGGAAAATCTAAAGGGACTTGTCTCTTACCTTGTAAAAAAGAGATGTTAAATTAATTGGGTTTATTTGGTATGTTAAATCACACAGGAAACATTTTCAAATGCGGTAATAATAAACCTTCGTAGGTTGTATTTGTATGGTTGCATGCTATTAATATAAGTGTTTTAGATTTTATTAAATTCCTAAAAATCTGATATGTCCTGGTATAATATTACCAGTCATAATTCCAGTTACCTTAGAATGTTGTATGTCACAGAAATAATCAAATTTCCTGGTCAATTCTAGTATAAAGGATTCTCATCAGATCTTTAATCATGGGCATTTTTAAGTCTTTTGTAATTTACGGATAGTTATTGTTTTACTCTGATGCTTTTGCAAAGGTGAGATTCATGGAAAGGGCCTTACCAAGTACTCTCAACCACCAACACCACCGCCAAATTACAAGGTATCAAACCTTGGGTGACTACTTCACAACTGAGGAAAAATCTATCCAACATCTGGTCCTATGCAAATGCCAGAGACCTCAAAATCCAACTGACTAGGAAATAGCTGACATGGAGTTAGACTGCTTCCTCCCAAGACATCAGATCAAGAATGTTTCTTCCTTCTCTCTTTGATCATCTTTTGCCTAAATCTCACAAGGGTGATTCTTTGCCCAACCTTGTCCTTGTCTAAACCTGAAAAGATAATGCCATGTTCACGTATTTCAGGCCACTGCTAAATGGTAATCCAACCTCCACCCACCTGTTGAATTTGCAAAGATGCTGGTGATCCGTAGTTCTCTCTGTCCATTACAGTTTGCTCCCTGATTTCCAGTGCCTCAGTTTTTCTGAAACAAGCTCACTGGATAAACATTTCTGGGGAAGTGGAGACACAGTTACACAAAATACATAAACAGGTTAACTGGCTTAAAGAAGTATCTCCACTTTGGGGATCATTTCTTGACTCATTTGATATTAGCTGGTTTGCATTATGGGTACCCTGGCTCATTTGTGCTGTCCAAACCATGGGATTGTTTTGTTGCTAATTATTATTATTACTATATTACATTCATATATTATTATAATAATTATCTCCCTAATATACTGCATATTCTCCAAAGTTTAAATACATGTGGAGAGCCACTGACCAGCTGACCGATGGTCTCTCTCAGACTGGAATGACAAAAGAGAACAGAAGAACATAACCAGCTCCTAGAATAAAAGCCTGACATCATCTCTTGTGAAAACTACATGGAGACCTGAAGAAGCGATGGTAACTCAGAGTCATGCTAAGACTGATATTTTTGATGAAGCCTCTAGAATGGTCAAGAGGATGATCAAATGGAGGACTTTGGAAATAAATTTTTAAGCCCAAGATGGAGCTGTTCCTGCCAGGAATGCCACCTGGCAAAGCAAAACTTAGATAACTCGTGTCCCTGTAAAAGCTCTACCTGACCAGAAATGTAGTATACGCACACAGTCAAGTCTTCAACGCCAAGCCAACTGTGGGCCTTCTCAACCTAGACAAGGTTGATTGTGTGGCCCTCGCCAATCAGATGTTTTCCATTTGGCTCTTGTTCTTTATTCCCCTATAACATCCTCTTTTTTTTTAATTAAAAAGATTTTTTTTGAATGTTTATTTTTGAGAGACAGAGCATGAGCAGGGGTGGGGCAGAGAGAGAGGGAGACACAGAATCAGAAGCAGGCTCCAGGCTCTGAGGTGTCAGCATAGAGCCCGATGCGGGGCTCAAACTCACAGACCATGAGATCATGACCTGAGCCAAAGACGCTTAACCTACTGAGCCACCCAGGCACCCTGATCTTCATTATTGAAATAGGTCCAGCCAACGTTCACGCTTGCAATTCTTTGATGGTAGTTTTACTCTTTACTCTTGAAATTAATAAAGTTATTTCTTAAAAACACTGAAATTTTTAATTTGTACTTTTTTAGTAATTCAGACAGTTTTCCCCACAATTAGTTGAAATTTGTAAGGTTTCAATAGACTTAAATATTATAGTGGAGTTTTAAAAAAAATTCTTCCTCTTTCACTGATGAATCCTGCCTCATTCCCTCCATTCTTTTAATTGAGGCAAACAATAATAGAAATTTTTTCCTGGATTTTTTTTTTTTTTTACTAAAATTAAGTAAAGATAATTTTCAAGGGAGACTAGGTTTTATTATTTTAACTTGTGAATAACCGCTAACAGGCTATTGCTCCATACAGCTAAAAACAGACCCAAGATGACTGTAATAACATCTGCTGGTGGTAATAAAACACAGAATTAAGGTATCATTTATTATGTGAATTACCAAAGCAGTACAGTTTCTAAGTGTTTTTTAAAAAAATTATATTACCTTCTATGTCAAAACATGTCCTCAGTAATTCACTAATCCAAAATAATGAAACCCTCCGAGAGCTCAGGCACATCCCCCTTTCCTTCCTCTATAGGGTGTTCTGTTATTCTTGTTCAACTCATTTTTAGGCCCATCTTCACACCTCAGCTATTCTAGAACCTACAGGGTTGTTTCCTGTCAGTTAAAGGCTTTGTGAAGAAAGCATGTATTAAACCTTCATTTGCCAGTCAATGATATCATAATTTAACAGTGAGAAAGAGATGAAAAGGAAACTGTTTTAAGTGGGAAAGTCAGAGATGGATCATGACTAGGGAGGAAAGGGGAGAAACGCTATGTAGACCAAAACACACGATGAGAACACATGATGAAGAATTTTGAAACTCTGGGCTTATTTTGCTATTTCTACTGGTATACTATCTGACTATCATCGATAATTAGTTTTTGTTATTGATATTTAATGATGTTTTCAAGACTTCCAATGCCTTTAACAAAATATCACATCAAGAATGGTCTGATATGGTGGAAACAGTATGTCTTAAATTTTCATGTATATATTAAATGTGAATATCTGGGGATCTTGTTAAAATACATATTGATTCACTAAAAGAGAAATCTTTTGATCTATCAAATAATATCTAGATGAGGAGTCAGCAAACTTTTTCTATGAATGTCCAGATAGTAGACATTTCAAGCTTTAGGGTCTCTAACTACTTAACTTAGGTGGAGGAGAAAAGCAGTCAGATCATCTATAAACAAATGGGTGTGGCTGTGTTCCAATAAAACTATTTACAAACATAGGCCGTAGGTCAGATTTAGCCCTTGGACCACAGATTGCTGACTCCTGATCTAGACCAGTATCTAGATACCTCTTTATCAATCCCTCAGTATCATATTAGTATTTTCTATTTGATTATCTCTCCCAATACAGGTTTGAATTAGATTTCTGGACAAAAAAATACTTGGACAATAAATACTGCTTCCTCTTGAGAAATTATTTTGAAACACATGCTAAAATACTAATGACCTATATATAATATCATCAAGTCAATCTTTCTTCTCAGGGATAGTCACCAACGTACCTCCTATATGTCCCATTACATAAAGCTTTTAATTGAAATGTTTTGAACAATTGGTAAATTTTTGCTGTCAAAAGTTAAAAAAAAAAAATAAGAGCCTAATTTAACATTTTTTACTCTTAAAAAAAAAAGTTTTATTCTTTAAAAAAATACTGTGGGACTCCTCTACTTAAAAGCCTTCTTGGGGCATTGGGTGGCTCAATCAGTTAAGCAGCTAACTCTTGATTTTGGCCCAGGTCATGATCATGGTTCGGGAGCTTGAGACCCATGTCTAAATATCCACTGCACTCTCAGAGGGGAGCCTGCTTGGAATTCTCTCTCGCCCTCTCTCTGCCCCTCCCCTGCTTGTGCTCTCTCATAAAACAAATAAATAAACATTAAAAACAAAAGCCTTCTTGGAGTGGCTCTGGGTGGCTCACTCAGTTGAGCATCCGAATTCAGCTCGGGTCATGATCTCACACTCCGTGAGTTCAAGCCCCACGTCGGGCTCTGCGCTGACAGCTCAGAGCCGGAGCCTGCTTCAGATTCTGTGTCTCCCCCTCTCTCTTCCCCTCCCCTGCTCATGCTCTGTCTCTGTCTCAAAAATAAATTAAAAAAAAAAAACATTAAAAAAAACATAACAAAAACAAAAGCCTTCTTTAGCTCCCCACTCTAAGAGTTTAGCATAGCACATAGGTCATTCATAAGTTGGCCCCAACCTACCTCTCTGATTTTATTTCCTATTACTGTTTGTTCACGCTCTTCAAGAATAAAAAACATGACAAATAACACTGTAAAAACTTACAGGAGATAAAACACTAACTTCAGGGTAGTGGTTATTTCTGGAACGGGATGTGGAAACTAGGGAGGGGACCTCTAGGATTTCAACTATATCTGAGATGATTTTTGTTTTAAACAATGATGATGATAATACAAATATTAATAAACAAAGATCTGAAGCAAATATGATAAAATGTTAAGATTTGACAAAATAAGTGATAATAAGGAGTGTTTTTTCTATCATTCACTATACTTTTCTATTTGTTTAAAATAGGCATTGACAGGGGCGCCTGGGTGGCTCGGTTGAGCGTCTGATTTCGGCTCAGTGTGATCTAGCGGCTCCTGGGTTCGAGCCCTGCATCAGGCTCTGTGCTGACAGCTCAAAGCCTGGAACCTGCTTTGGATTCTGTGCCTCCCTCTCTCTCTGCCCCTCCCCTGCTCTCACTTTCTCTCTCTCCCTCTCAAAAATAAACATTAAATTAAATAAAATGAAATAAAATAAAATAGGCATTGACAACATACACTCTTGTGGGCCAAATCTGGCCCACTGCCTGTCTTTTAAGACTTAGAGCTAAGAACAGTTTTACATTATTAAAGGGTTGTTTAAAAAAACAAAGAAGTCTAAGTGACAGAAGCCTTGTGACCTACAAAGCCTTAGATATTTACATCTGACCCTTTGTAGAAAATATTTACCAACCCTGGTTTAAAATAATTCATAAGAGCCACCTGGGTGGCTCAGTTGGTTGAGCATCTGACTCTTGATTTCAGCTGGGATCATGATCCTAAGTTTGAACCCTGCATCAGGCTCTGTGCTGAGCATGCAGCCTGCTTAGGATTCTCTCTAAAATAATAACAACAACAACAACAATAGTAATAATAATTATTATTATAATTAAAATACTAGTCATTTCATTTTAATTGAAATGTGCAAATTATTATTATTCATAGGAAGCAAAGAAAGATTTAAAAAAAAGAGAACAAGTAGGAAGGCATCTGAGTCAAGGAAGAATGGTTTTATTTTCCTGTGTTAAGTATCTTCAGGAGTTAAACATTTTATATCACCTTTCTCTTTAAATTAGCTTTTTATGAATTACTTTTTCAACTTTTATGAAGAAATTTCATCAAATTTTATTCTGTCTTATGGTAATGGGACTTATTTAAAAGAGTGATGGGAGACTCTTTTAATAAGATTTGATCTTAGTCCATACTTGTTCAAAAATTGGAAAGCTCATTTAGAGCCCAGTGTGGGATTTTTAGTTAGGTGTGCTTAGATTGGGAGGGTCAGAGGGGACCTGCTCATGAGCTGTCAGCCAGGAACATAGGAGAGGTATTACATGGGACTTATTCTTGGCCTCAGGTTCACATTTTCTACTTTCTTTTCAGATAATTTTTTCTTTTCTCACAGAAGATAATGGGGGAGAAGGGTTAAATAAAATTCAAAACACTGTATTAAGGTAAGTTTCTGGTTATAATGGTTGTGAGATGTTGGAATAGGTCAGTGGAGATGGTGAACTTTTTTTTTTTTTTTTTTTTTTAATGAGCAGACAGGTTACTGAGGGGGAAATAGTGAGATAATATATCTAAATATCTTAGCATGCCTTAGCTTACAAGAACTGTTAGCTCTTATGTTATTACCATTCTGAGATTTCTATATAGGTATTTTCTTTTCTTTATAAAATATTAAGCAAATCACTATTGCCTATGTACACTGAAAGCATTTTCCTCTTATTTTTGTAACTAATTTCCATTTTCTCCTCCCAGCATAGACCAACTTCACTAAAGATATTACCAGTTGTAAATCAATGAATGAGGAGACTCACAGATTTCACAGAAATGCTCAGTGAATGTTTGAGAATATCTAGACCCAAATCATTTCATAACCTTAAGTATGTACGTATAGCTTTAAATTTTAGTGTCGCTGATAACTACAAATGTGCATAGCACAGCCACAAAATAAATACAATGTAAAAATTATTCACCTGATCACAATATTTTTTCCCACTTAAATGAAAATATTAATGAGAATGTTAAAATTAACATTAACTTTTTAACTTGGTCATATATATACCACCTCTAACATCCAATTATTCTTTTTTAAATTTACTATAAAGACACACAAAATGGCATAAAAATAATATAAAAATACTAATGATTCACCACCAGATTATGAAATTACTAACACTACTGAGGTCCCCTGGACACCCTTCCTCAGTTCCATCTCTCTTCTTTCCCCAGAGATTAATCATTGTTCTGAACATTGTATTTGGTGTGTCCAAGTATTTCTTCATAGTTTTTGTACAATGACATAACCTCTAAATAATTCACATCATTATTTTACAATTTATTTTGTTAATTTGGATATATGTGCCATATGTCATACATTCACGTGGTAGAGACAATGCTCACTAGGTATATTCTATGTGCTTCCCTGTGTTTCTTAGCTTTTGGGCTGAAATCACTGGACTGTGAGTGGATGGGAAGTGTGTCACATGTGGGAATAAGGCAGTAAAAAGCAACATCTCTTTCTTCCCCATCCTCTGTGAACTTCTAAGTCATGTATTCCAGATGGGACAATGGGGCAGCTATAGGAACACAGAGCATCTATCACCCTGGGTCCCTGAGTGAGGTGGAGCAGAACCTACTGCCAACACATGTTAGACATAGAAAACGAAAAAGAAATAACTGTTGTGCTAAGACATACACACATATACCCAAGGGGGAAGATAACTGCCTTTCAGGAATTATTAAAGCTATACTACCAGTAGCAGGGTAGATTCAAAGCCTTTTGAAAACACTACTATCCTGTGACCCTAGAATGGTATTTATTCCCACTTGCATGAAGAAGCAAATCTCATACACTCTAGTCTTTACCTTCTTTGAAGACCCTATTTTACTAACAACCTTTTCAGACAAGGGCCTACATGTTCATGAACTGTTTCTGGTATGTCTGTTTCATTTTCTCAACTAGATGTTAAAGTCTTTAAGGAATCATGTCCTCTCTTTTTTGGTACCCCACACTGCACTTTATAGTCTACACATGCATATATTGATGCATGGCTGACTGGAAGTATAAGGATTAATATTAAATGCCTAATTTGTGTAAGGCACCTTGCTTGTATTTCACCTAAGTTATCTTGATCCTTATTATTTCCATTACACAGATGAGGATATTAAGGGTAAGTAACTTTCCTTTGGTCACAGAGCTAGAGAGATGAAAGGTGTGAGGAGGGCAATTGAAATGTCTGCCTAACTCTAAAGCCCTTGCTTTTTAGTTCTTTTTTTAACGAACTGAATGAGACCATGCCTACTGTAAGGCAGGAACTTTAGTAGAATATGAAATGGCTAACACAAATAGTATTTATTCACAAGTTCTACACACATTAAAACATTTCTGTGGATACTTGTCAGGACTCCAGATTGTTGGATCTTACCTTGATCACCTCTGGGGTCTGCTGAATCAAAACCACTGAAGTACTTTCTTTAGCTTTATCACCAACAGGACTTCTACAGACTGATAAATTGGCCTGGGAGGAAGTGGTCAAGGTTTCCTGTAGAATCTGCATCATTTCCTTTTCTTGTGATAGGCTGCCTCTGCCCGATTTGCATTCAACTAGTTCTTGAGCAAAGTCTTCAATGCTTTCTAGAATTCGTAGTAAGAGGACTCGATCCTCCTCCTCTATTTTGTGTCCATTGGTTTCAATAATCCTTGTTAGACAGGAAGGCGAGACTTTCTCGGTGGCTGCAGAGACTTTAGATTTAGGTTCAAGATCTATAGGAAGCTGACTAGTTAATGGACTAGGACTACTTAGAGAGTTAGAGCTTTTACCTTTGGCAAGTGGCTCTCTTAGAGAGGTCTCCATTTTCTGTGAAAATGATTCCAAATCCATTAACAATTTATCTATCTCCTCCTGGCTGTTAAGATTCATAAAATCTTTGTGGCCTCCCTCTTCAACTTTAGGAACTTTTGATTTAAAATCCTCCTCAGGTAGATTAACAACTGGTTTCTCAAATATCTTACCACTTTCATTTTGCACAGAGGCAGGACATTTTTTAAGATGAGTAACACGGTTTGAAAATGCTGCTTTATCTTCATTTAACAACTGACCAGGTCCATTCTCTGCCCTTTGTCCTTTATCTGATGCTTTCTTTCCATCAGACTCTTCTTCAATATAAAGTGTTTCCATTAGGTCATTAGAAGAAACATTTTCTAAAGGGTTCATGGTTAATGACTGTGATTGAAGCTGGGTATCTTTTAGGGTTCTGGGATCATTTACTTCAGAGTTATATAAGGGATTTGTAGAGTTATTTGGAATGGAACTTACAGCGTCTGTTTTCCTAGAACTGTGTTTGTCATCTTGCAGTTCTATAGTTTGAAACTGTCCAGAGTCAGGGGCTGAGAGCTGGACAACATCTTCATATTTAGGGGGTTGTTCAGTGCCAAATACTGGGGAAAAGGGAGTCAGTTGTAAACTGGGCATATTACTGACGAGTTCTGTTAAATCTATAGCATCATTATTCCCAGGCTGCATGAATTCAAATGGTAGCTTTTTCAGATAGGATGCTAACCTGGTCATTACATTCACATAGACAGTTTCAGAGCTAGAAATTGCATCATTACCATTTCCTTCATTGATGCTACTCCCTGACTTTTTCTTTATGCATTGTTTTATGATATCTGTGCATTTTTTCAAATCCTCAGAGCATTTCAGCAAGATGTCCAAGCACATCTTTATGTCTGTTCCAGAAGAAAAATTATCTATTTTATGTTTTTCCAAAATCTGAGTAACCAGGTCTTCTTCAGAGAAGTTGTGAAGAAGCACTGATGTCAAGTTTGCATCAAGTGAGTTTCTATGGGACAAAGATTTTTCCTCAACTGAGGAACTCCGGAGTAAACCAAAGGATGGGGAGTTCCCATCATTGTTATAATGGCCACAGAACAAGTCAAAATCAACTGACCTCCTATTAAATGAGTCAGACTTAACTTTTCTTCCCTTTTTGTAAGCTGCATGGTTAGAGTTTTTGAGCTTTTCAAAGGAAAATTCTTTTATTTTCCCGCTAGCAAAACTGATTGCTTCTCCTGCAATGTCTTTTAAGTTACAGGTGTTCTGAAATGTAGATCCTTTCTTGACCCTGGGTATGCCTGTTAAGGCCTGCTGGTGATAGTCACCCTCAGCTGAGGAAAACCCATTTTCGTGGGGTAGAAACATAGAGTTCAGATCTGCATCTTTGAACTGAGACACAGGGATGTGCAAGAGGTCTGCACAAACACTATGATGTACCACAATGCAATCAACTCCATGTGTAAAGGTGTGGCAGGTTCCAGTGCAATAATGTATAGCTTGCTCAAAACGTCGGTCTATCACCACACTGCTGTAGTGGTTCACAGTACTGACTACAAGTCTGTAAGTTGCTGCCATAATATCGAATCCACTCAGTGATGGGAGTTGGAATTTTCTAGGACTTATTTCAAGTAAATCCTCTTAACTTACACTCAGGTGAAAATATACTTGATGACAATGTTCAGTGGTTTCTTGCAAATAAAATGACCTTTCCCACAAAGAAAAAAACATCTAAATTTGAGGTTTGGTAACTGTCAGGATACAGTAGCTACTGCACATATGTGCTTGTATTATTAGCAAGTCTAATAATTTAATAATTGTGTTCTTTAGTTTTACTTAGTAATCTCATAATACTGTAAGTTTATAAAATCGTCTTTTAGTTCTTTAGCAGTTCTATGATGCAGAAACTTATTGTCATAAATTTACTGTCATAAATCTTAGTTGGAAGTACAGAAGTATTGTGATAACTCAGTCCTCCAAAGATTTAAATGATCCATTTTTTTTGAGTGACAAACCTAAAAAAAAAGAAAAGAATTTTAAAAATACGATTTCTTAATACTGAGAGTTCTTTTATTTCCTCTTTTGCCCCCCCACTGCAGTTAATCACCAAGACTTATTCTTTGCCATATCATTGCTTATCTTTGATTCATGTCTTTGTTTCATCACACCCTGTACTCCTTACTATGAGAGTATTACTACCTCAACTCTGCCTTGTTACAACTGCCTTCCAGTTGATATTTCTTACCCTACCCTCCTTGCCACCTTACACAACACCAATAAGCTTAGATTTAGATGGCTTTTTTATCCCTCACCGTTCAAGAATTCACACTCCTGATCTCCATCATGCATCCTACTTCGATTTGACTTATTTTCAAGACTTTCAACATCTGTTCCCATCCACCTATAACTTTATTTTCTGCTATGGCCCTGAACCAACCTTTTGCTTCCATCAACCTAATCTTCTCAAAGACTGCCAACACACAATGCTTGTACTTGATTCTATAACGTCCTCTATACTTGGAAATTATTCTTTCATCATCTTCTCTTTTCTTACCACCTAAGAAAGAAACAGCCTTCATCACTGCTCTTGATCCTATCCTCTCAGACCCTGCCACATGAAGATCTCTTATTACCAAATGGACAGAGTTTACTTAATCATCCTGACTTTAAAAAAAAAAAAAAAAAGGCTTTTAAAACATGCTGTGGATACTTTCTAAAAAGGTTCAATTTACTTGCTCAATAAATACTGAGTGCCTGGGGTGCCTGGGTGGCTCAGTGGGTTGAGTGGCTGACTTCAGCTCAGGTCACGATCTCACGGTTGTTGAGTTCAAGCCCCGTGTTGGGCTGTGCGTTGACAGCATGGAGCCTGCTTCAGATTCTCTGTCCCTGTCCCTCTCTCTCTCTCTCTCTCTCTCCCTGCCGCTTCCCTGCTCATTTTCTCTCTCAAAAATAAACATAAAAATAAATATATACATACATACTGAGTGCCTACTATGTGCCAGGCACTTGTTAAGTGCTAGGGATACAGCAATGAATAAAATAAAGTCCCTATTCTTATGGAGTTAATAATCTAGTTGGAAAAAGAAAAACAACATGTATGTAAACATGTAACTTAAACATGGTGACATGTGCTATGGAGAAAAATGAAGCAGGGCAGGGGTTCAGAAAGAATGAGAAGGGTTATAATGCGCAGTCAGGGAAGACCTCACTGACATCTGAACCAAGACCTGAAAGAAAAGAGAGAACACACTGAGAAGGTATTTTGGGCTAAATCATCTCAGACAGAGTTAACTATAGGTGCAAAGGCCCTGAGGTGAGAGTATGCTTGATTTACTAAAAGAATGACAAGGAGGCTAAAGTGACTTGGACGGAGAATGCAAGTGAGGTAGTGTGGAAGGTAAGGTCAGAAAGGAAAGGTGGGAGTCTAAATCATGCAGAATATGTAGATTCTTATGATGAATTTGGATTTATCCTGAGCAAGCTGGGAAACAACTGATGGCTACTGAGCAGAGGAATTAACATGATCAGACTTACATTTTAAATTGGTAATTTTGGCTGCTATATTCAGAAGAAACTGTGAAGGAGCAAGACAAACAGCAGAGAAACAAATTAGAGGCTACTGCAATAAACTGGGCAAGAAGGCTTGGGGGCTTGGAGCAGGAGAGTAATAGTGGAGAAGTTTAGATGCTGTATCTATATCAAAGGTAGAGCCAAATAGGATTTGCAAAGGATGGATGTGCAGTATTACTAAACCAAGAATAATGCAGTCAAGCAATGATAGTAAGGAGATGATGATGGAAATGAAGGACAGCATCAATTTCACTACACCATCAAAAGCAGTGGCATTTTAACAATGACAATCTTTATCCACTTAATGAGAAAAAGAACTTTAATTTCATTTTTATTTCTTCAATCCTAGAAAACTCTTTTTTGCTTATTACATTTCTTCTTTGGTACATTGTCTCTTCATATCTTTTGGTAATTTAGGTATTAGAGACTTAGTGAATACACATACAACTTATGAAGAACCTTTTATTTTGTTGAATTCTTATGCTAGAGTACACTTCCTGGCTCTCTGGATTCAATGATTACTCTGTTTTTACGCCAGTCCTACCCTATTGTAATTGCGGTTGTTTTAAGTTTTACTGTTTTTGCTTCCCATATCCCTAATTATGATTTTTTAAAGTTTATTTATTTACTTATTGAAGGGGGTGAGGGGCAGAGAGAGAGGGAGAAGGAGAGAAGTAGGCTCCACACTGTCAGCATGGAACCCAATGCAGGGCTCAAACTCACGAACCATGAGTTCATGAAATCAAGAGTCGAAATCAAGACTCAGATGCTTAAGCAACTGAGCCACTTAGGTGCCCCACTGTCTTTTTTATACTCCAAATATTCTTTGATGGTCTTCCAGATGTATTTTTTGAGTTGCCAAGTTTTAAGAAAAAATGCTATTGCAATTTCATTACAATTGCAATAAACTTATGAATTATTTTGAAGAAACACTGACATCACTATTAATAAGCAGATTTTCTACCCAGAAAGATCTAAATCTTAATTCCAATATTCCTTTAGTTCTGTCTTTGTGGTTTTCCTCAGGTGTGTCACCCCCCCCACGCCCATCCCATTCTTATCCTTCAGTGTCTTAACTTTGTTGCTATGTGAATAGATCTTGAGTTACTGCGTTTTCCTCTACTTCCTTGCCTTCCAATCTGAGATGGTGGCTTATATAAAACTATAGAACTAGATCTCATGAAGGATGAAGCTGAAGCAGAAAGAAGTTCCATAGTAAAGGAAGTGGCCAGTAATTCTTAACTGAAAATGCAAAGAAGCCAAGAGGTGTTTTGGGACAAAATACTAGAACATGGCAATAGAAGGAATTACCTTTCCGAGACATGCACAAAAGAAGGGGAAAAAATAACACCAAATGTGAAAACCTATGCATCTTTTAGAAATCCAAAAATTTTCAAGAGCTTTTGGGTAATGATAAGGGATGAAAGGAAAGGAAAACAAGGGATAGTACTAAGAAAGTATATTTGGATAATTTTGTAAGAGATATTAGGACTATATCCTAATACAGTTGATAATATAGGTAATAAAACTGGTTCAGAGGCAAAATACATGAGTGTTAGAAAATTTAAATATCCAGAAACCTATGAATATGTGATAAATTCCTAAATTAACATAAAGACTATTTCTCTGAAATTTGAGAAATTAAAAAAGTATTTCTCTAACCTTTGATATAACCAAAACAACCAGTTGATAAGGTAACATGACAGAAAACACAAGTATTCATGTGGTATTAGAATTTGAAATAGTTAAGGAAGAGAGAACACTGGCTTAAGACAGACATGTGCTTTTAGACCAGCATTGCCCAATAAGACATTCTGTGTTGATGGAAATATTCTTTATCTGTTCTGATGTAAATCCCATTAGCCACATGGAGGAGTTATTGGGCACTTTAAGTGTGGCTAGTGTAACTGAAGAGCTGAATTTTATTTTTATTAAAAAATTTTTAATTTTGAAATTATTTTAGACTCACATAGAAGTAGCCACCATATTATACAGAATAGGAATGTAGCTTTCAGAGATTCTAAGACTTTAAAAGAAAAGCATGACAAAAACAGACACAAAGACCAATGGAATAGAGACTCCAGAATTGGACCCACAAAAGTATGGTCAACTCATCTTTGACAAAGCAGGAAAGAATATCCAATGGAAAAAAGACAGTCTCTTTAACAAATGGTGCTGGGAGAACTGGACAGCAACATGCAGAAGAAATGAAACTAGATCACTTTCTTACACCACTCACAAAAATGAACTCAAAATGGATACAGGACCTGAATGTGAGACAGGAAACCATCAAAACCCTAGAGGAGAAAGCAGGAAAAAACCTCTCTGACCTCAGCTGTGGCAATTTCTTACTTGACACATCTCCAAAGGCAAGGGAATTAAAAGCAAAAATGAACTACTGGGACCTCATGAAGATAAAAAGCTTCTGCACTGCAAAGGAAATAATCAACAAAACTAAAAGTTAACCAACGGAATGGGAAAAGATACTTGCAAATGACATAGGGCTAGTATCCAAAAATCTATAGTATCTAAATAGTCTCCAAAATCTATAAAGAACTCACCAAACTCCACACTCAAAAAACAAATAATCCAGTGAAGAAATGGGCAGAAAACATGAATAGACACTTCTCTAAAGACGACATCCAGATGGCCAACAGGCATGTGAAAAGATGCTCAACGTCACTCCTCATCAGGGAAATACAAATCAAAACCACACTGAGATACCACCTCATGCCAGTCAGAGTGGCTAAAATGAACAAATCAGGAGACTACAGATGCTGGAGAGGATGTGGAGAAACAGGAACTCTCTTGCACTGTTGGTGGGAATGCAAACTGGTGCAGCCGCTCTGGAAATCAGTGTGGAGGTTCCTCAAAAAATTAAAAATAGATCTACCCTATGGCCCAGCAATAGCACTGCTAGGAATTTACCTAAGGGACACAGGAGTGCTGATGCACAGGGGCACTTGTACCCGAATGTTTATAGCAGCACTTCCAACAAGAGCCAAATTACGAAAAGAGCCTAAATGTCCATCAACTGATGAATGGATAAAGAAATTGTGGTTTATACACACAATGGAATACTACTTGGCAATGAGAAAGAATGAAATATGGCCTTTTGTAGCAACAAAAGGATGGAACTGGAGAGTGTTATGCTAAGTGAAATAAGTCATACAGAGAAAGACAGATACCATATGTTTTCACTCTTATGTGGATCCTGAGAAACTTTACAGAAGACCATGGGGGAGGGGAAGGAAAAAAAGAAGGGGGGCAGGGGGAGCCAAATCATAACAGACTCTTAAAAACTGAGAATAAACTGAGGGTTGATGAAGGTGGGGGAGACGGGAAAGTGGGTGATGGGCATTGAGGAGGGCACCTGTTGGGATGAGCACTGGGTATTGTATGAAACCAATTTGACAATAAATTTCATATTAAAAAAATAAAAGAAAAGCATGAAGAAAAAAAATATATGGCAAAAAGGAAGATTGATAGGTTTTAAAAATGCAATTTGATGAAGTTGCCATAGGTAATTTCACTGAGAAAAAAAGTGGGAAGAAGAGTTAAAGAACTAATTGCAAATTTAGTTCTCTAAGTTAAAGTTTGGAAGGGACGTAATTGGAAGAGGGAGGAAGCATGTAACAAAGCCAAACCCCAAGGGGTGGCACCAATTTGAATGAGAAGTTTACAGTCTAAAATAATTTGAGGTTTCTTTTTTTATATAAAATGCTAAAGAAACCAAGATTACTTCCCTGGTATTTAGTTCAGATCTGTGGGTGTCAAATTCTGCCCTTGTATTCAGACCATGATTAACTGATGCCCAATTGTTCAGCTGGAATCCTAGACATGGAATCTAATCCAACCAGTCTCAATCAGAGAGATCATAATCTTTCTAATTCAGAACCCCCATGCTATCTTATGTCTCTAAGTGAAAGTCAGGCTACATGGGTTTAAATCCCCACCTTGCCACTAACAGCCTTACATAAGCTGGTTAATTTTTGTCAGCTGTTTCACCCTCAAAACAGAGATAATAACAGTACCCATAACATGAGGACTAAGTGAACATGTCAAATGCTTAGAACAATGCCTAAGACAAAAGAAATGCTCCATCACTGTTAGCTGTTGTTGGTATAGTTAGTTCACTCATCAAAATTTCCTACTCTGAGTCAGGCCCAGAATAATTCATTACAGTGGCCCTGAATGTACTTACTGTTTGAGGGCAATGAGAGAATCAAGCACAGTGGGAATCAGGAGCAATAGGGTTGGGCTTCTGTTTTCCCCCATTTGCTCTCACAATTAATACCTTTTCTTGTCAGAAAAGATAGAAAATGTTCATAAGCAAAAAACATAATTACCCATAACACCATTCAGAAATAACCAGTTAATATTTTTATGGATAGATATACTGACATTTTCTTATGAAAATTTATAAATGTGTATTTTGTACAAAAATTTGACAATACTATGTACTTTAAAACTTACTTCAAGTTAGCAATATCTCATGAATATACTTCCATGTCAAAACAGATCTAGATCATTTTAATGGATATATAATATTCTACCATATGGATACAATAATTTAGCTATCTACCACTGCTATACTTTTGGGTTATTTACTATTTTTTGTTTTAAATAAATAACGACATTCTATACATACACTTTACATAGTTGTCTATTCTTTTTAAAAAATTTTTTTAAACACTTATTTGTTTTTGAGAGACAAGTGGGGGAGTTTTGAGAGTGCAAGTGGGGGAGGGGCAGAGAGCAAGGGAGACACAAAATCCAAAGCAGGCTCCAGGCTCTGAGCTTTCAGCACAGAACCCAACCCAGGGCTTGAACTCATGAGCTGTGAGATCATGACCTGCACTGAAGTCAGATGCTTAACTGATTGAGCCACCCAGGTGCCCCCCCCCTTTTTTTAATGTTTATTTATTTTTGAGAGAGAGAGAGACAGAGCATGAGCGGGGCAGAGAGAGAGAGAGAGACAGACAGAATCTGAAGCAGGCTCCAGGCCCTGACCTGTCAGTACAGAGCCTGATGAGGGGCTTGAACCCACAAATTGTGAGATCATGACCTGAGCCAAAGTCGGATGCTTGACCAACTGAACCATCCAGGCACCCCTATTTTCTTAAGATATATTCTAAGTAGCAGAATGCCGAGTCAAAAGCAGTGTTGTGTATGTATGTGTACACATCTTAAATATTCTTAGATATAAAGGTCAATTTTTCCTCCAGAAAAATGACAAATTAATACTTCCAATATCAGGGTAGGATTGGACCCATTTCCCCATGTTTTCCTTGAGAGACATCACTCTTTAAATCTTTGCTAACTTGACAGATGAAAAAATGGAAGCGCATTGTTTTAAATTGTGCCTGAACACTCTTTTATTTACCTCACATTCTGTATTTTGTGTTCATTTGTGAAGCCTTTCTTTATACCTTCTTGTCTATTTTGAAAGAGAGCATCCAAATTAGACTGAAGAGTCAGGCAAGACTTCCCAA
Organism: Herpailurus yagouaroundi; assembly: GCF_014898765.1. Taxonomy (NCBI): domain Eukaryota; kingdom Metazoa; phylum Chordata; class Mammalia; order Carnivora; family Felidae; genus Herpailurus; species Herpailurus yagouaroundi. Next base: position 31,864,539 of record NW_024412400.1, on the reverse strand, counting down.
AGTAAGGGAAGGATGTACCTAGTTTTGAAGGATCAACAAAAATTAGACAAAAAGGAAAGAAGAATACTCTAGACAAAGGAAAACATATTTGTGAAAGCTCAGAGGCCTAACAGGGCACAGTTGAGTTTGGAACTACAAGTAGTTCCAGCTGATTTCACTGGGGGGGAGTGTGCAGACAAGCAAGAGGGGAGGAAACCAGGAGAGCATCAGGAACTAGACCATAGACTGGTTTGTGTGATAAATGAAGAGCCTGAACTTAATTCTGAAAATCATAAGTAAAAGACCTTTTAGCCTGGGGAGTAACAGGATCAAATTTATATATATATATATTTTTCAACGTTTATTCATTTTTGGGACAGAGAGAGACAGAGCATGAACGGGGGAGGGGCAGAGAGAGAGGGAGACACAGAATCGGAAACAGGCTCCAGGCTCTGAGCCATCAGCCCAGAGCCTGACGCGGGGCTCGAACTCATGGACCGCGAGATCGTGACCTGGCTGAAGTCGGACGCTTAACCGACTGCGCCACCCAGGCGCCCCTCAAATTTATATTTTAGAAAGATCATTCTAGCAGCTGAATGGAGACATGGAAATCAATTAGGAAACTATTGTAATAATCCATGCAAGAAGTGGTGAGAATCAAAACCAAGTAGGTGGCAGTAGTTAACAAAGAGGAGGGCAGTGATTAGATAGTCAAAGAAGAAGAATTCACAGAAGAGGAGGAGAAAATGAGAGGGAGGAATCTTGTGTTTAAGGCTTGGGTTTTAGGGGACTAGTGTTGCTACTCCCAACACAGACTTTTTGCTTTTGTTTTAAGGGAGGGTGACCATAGAAAAATAGAGTGTTTTTCTGAATGTGTTGCGTGAAGAGGTACCCGTGGCATATGTAAGTGGCGAATGTGCTGACATGTGAATAAAAAAATCTGGAGGACAGCAGAAAGAACTGGGTTGGCAATGCAGTCCTGAGAGGTTACTCAGGGTGAGTGCATACAGTGAGAAGAGTTCTGGGCTGAGGACAGAACTGGGATCACTGGCATTTCTGGGTTAAACAGAGGAACAGAATTTTTAGAGGAAACATAAGAAGGAAGAGCCAATAAGTAACACAGAAACCAGGAGAAAGCAGTCTCACGGAGGCTGAAGGAGAGACTCAAAATGGAGGTCACTCGTATTGGATGCTGCTGAGACGTGAAAGCAAAACAAAAATTACCCACTGGATTTGCTAATGTGAAGGTCACTGGTAACCTTATCAAGTGGGATTTCAAAGAAATTCCAGACTATGGGATAGTCCCAAAGACAATGTATGCACAAGAGTGATAAATACAAACACCTGTCAACATAAGTCCAAAAAACTCTTTCAATAAGTAAAAAGTTCTAAATGATAAGAAAGCATTGTATCATAGTTTTGAATTTTTTCTTTAAAAAAATGTTTATTTATTTTGGGGGGGCGGTGCAGAGAGAGAGGGAGAGATTCCAAGAAAGCTCTGCACTGTCAGCACAGAGCCAGACATAGGGCTTGATTTCATGAACCATGAGATCATGACCTGAGCCAAAATCAAATCAAGGGTTGGATGCTTAACCAACTGAGTCACCCAGGCACCCATGAATTTTTTGTCTTAATAGCACATGAAATGAGTGTTTCAAACAATCTTTGACTCGAAATATACAGCACAATTTTTCAGTCTGAACATGTGTTGTATCGAAAGTAGAGAACAGAATACAGATGTCTCAGGAACTTAGTTAATTATTCTGCGTATTTACATTGATTCCACCTCAGGTCTTGCTGTGTCTGTGTGTTGCTCACCCACCTCCCAAGCCTTTTGTCTCTCCTGGTTCTTTAGTACCAACAAACTGCCTAAGTGGTTCATATCCAACTTTAGAGTTCATTCAGCACTTATTAGTTCTTCCACTTTAAGTGGTTTACAATTAGTCTCACAAGTACCTTCCAGTGGCTCCATGTATTCCTCCACAGAAAACTGCTATATGGCTATTTCTGATGAAGTGGATTTGTTGTGAAACAAAGGTACAGAAGCTGCAGACAAAAGTTAGGAGGGAGAGAACTGGATTTTGAAAGATAAGAGCTTACAATGAAGAAGGGATTAAACTAGACCTTATATTCAAAAAGGAATTCTATAAAGGCACAGAGATATCAAAAGGCCTTGTGTGTTTGGAGAATTATAATGAGTTTGACATTGCTGAAATTAAAAATGTACAGCATAGATTTCCAGTTTTAAGGTATCCTCTAACCAGTAAGAATAAAAACAGGAATGTAAATTCCATATTCAAAGACCCTGACTCCTGTAACCCCAAATCACTACATTTGAAGATAGAAAACAGAAGCAGGAATGATTAGTAAATGACTTAGCAGAGTAGGGGAGGAAGGCATACTAATGTCAAGCAAACCAATTCACCCTGAACAGCACAAAAAAGGTCTAGGTTTAGAAATGGGCTAGAATAGGGGCGCCTGGGTGGCTCCCTTGGTTAAACATCCGACTTTGGCTCAGGTCATGACTTCACGGTTCGTGAGTCTGAGCCCCGGGTCGGGCTCTGTACTGGCAGCTCGGAGCCTGAAGCCTGCTACGGATTGTTTCCCTATCTACCCCTCCCCCGCTTGCACTCTGTCTCTGTCTCTCAAAAGTAAACAAACATTTAAAAAAATTAAAAAAAAAAAAGAAAAAAGAAATGGTCTAGGATAGAGGGCTGCACATAGGGGGACTGTTTGAAAGTCCACAAAGGAATAGACCTTCCCAGTCTCACTCCACAAACTCATAAAATCACCCCTTCACCCTTTTGAAGAGAGAACGTTTATTTGCTGGTGAAAAAAAACTTGAACCAGGAAAGCACCAACCTCAGGGGCAGACAGAGAGGATGGTAAAGGACTGGAATTTGAGTAAGTCTACATTCTGAATAAGCCCACTTTCCCCTGCCCAAGTCTAGGTCCCTAGAAACCAGGCTGATTACCTCTACCTCCTATCCACCAATGTGGATTAAAGAATCCTTTACTAGAGATTAGAAATCCCATCTAACCACATCACGTTACAGTGAAGTCTATTAATTGACAAATGTTACCCACAGAGAGCTTCCTCTCAGCTTTCTGGAGCCTCATTCTCATTTTAAATCAACTCTACTGATGTGTAATTTACATACAATAAAAATGTACATATTAAGTGTACAATAAGATTTAACAAGGACCATGTAACCACTGCCGTAAAAAAAGACAAAACATTTACGCCATCCTAAAAATATCCCTGTGCCAAACATTTCCCCTGATCTGCAGTATCTGATAATCACTGATCTGATTCTAGGTCTTCATACAAATGTAATCATGCAATACACATACTTTTTAGTTTGGTTTCTCTCACTTAACACAATGGTTTTGAGATTCAGGCATGTTACCGCATGCATCAGTTGTATATTCCTTTTTACTGCTTAGTAGATATTTTACTATATGAATGTATCAAAATTTGTCTTCTCTACTCACCAGTTGATGGACATTTGAGTCATTTCTGGTTTGGGTTAGCATGAATTAAAGCTGCTATGGACATTCAATTAAAAGTCTTTGTGGATATACATTCATTTTTTCTGGGTAATTAACAGTGGAATTACTGAGTCATGACATGTGTACATTTAATTTTATATAAGCATGTAGAACTGTTTCCCAAAGTGGTTCTACCATTTCACATTTTCATCAGCAACACTTGGGAGCTGTAGTGTCTCTATATCCTTTTGGATACTTATCGGTTACTTTACTTTTATCCATTTTAGTGGATATGAAGTGGTATCTCACTATGGATTTAATTTGCATTTCTCTGGTGACTAATGATACTGAGCATTTTTTCATATGCTTATTAGCAATTCAGATATATATTCTTTCATGAAGTGTTTATTCAACTCTTTTAGGTTGTCTTTGATTATTGAGTTCTAGAAGTACATTTGTATATTTTAGGTATGAGTATTATCTTCTGATCTTTGGCTTTCAGTTTCTTAGCAGAAGCTTTTGAAAAGGAGGTCTTAATCCTACTAATTTCTAATAATCCGATGAATCTATTTCTCTTTTGTAGTTAATAGGTTGAGTTTGAAGATCACCCAGTAGCCATTTGTTCAAAAGACTATCCTGTCCCCACCAAAGCCTATCCCCATGTTGGAGTCTTTGTTGAAAAATAGTCATACACATAGGTTTATTTCTGGATTCTTTAACTCTCTTGTCTTTATATACTCCAATTCCATTTTGTCTTAATTATTATACTTTGGAAAACCTCACAGATGAACCCCATATCCTAGAAATATTGAAAAAACTAAGAAAAAGCTAGGTATGTCACGAATGCATAAAATATATGTAGATAGTCTACTTTATCATTTACTACCGTAAAATATATGCAAATCAATTAAGAAAAGTTAAAATTTATCAAAACATACACAAACACAAACCATACATGGCACCATTCCCAGTCAAGAAAAACATAAACAAAAGATGCAATATTAAATCATAACTGCATAAAATTAACTACAGTACATACTGTATTACTGTAATAATTTTGTAGCCATCTCCTGTTGCTATTGCCATGAGCTCAAGTGTTACAAGCATTTACTTGAAAGGCCATATGACACTAATCATCTCCATGAAAGTAGTTCTTCTCTCCAGTAAATTGCATACTGTAGTAAAAAGTGACTGCTATTAGGAAAGTTTTTGGAGAATCAAAAGTTACACTCAGATTTTCAACTGCATGGAGGGTTGGTGCCCCTAACTCCCATGTGGTTTGTTTCTAGGGTCAACCGTAGTAATGTAAATCCTCATTTTTTTTTCTTTTTCAAAATTGTTTTGGCTATTCTAGGTCTTTGTACTTTCATATCAATCTTGGAATCAACTAGCCAATTCCACAAAGAAAACCTGCTAGGATTCTGACTGAAATTTCATTGACTCTAAATCTCCATGTGTTGACAACCGAGATCTTAATATCAAGTCTCCAATCTATATAATCCATGAACACAACATAGCTCTCCATTGATTTTAGATGCTCTTTAATTTCCTTCAGCAATGTTTATGGGCCTTTTATTAAATTTATTCCCAAGTATTTCATATTTTTTGATGCTAATGCAAATGATACTATTATTTTAATTTCATTTTCCATTTGTTTATTGCTGGTAGGTAGAAACATAGTTGATTTATGTATATTGATCTTGTCACTTGCCACTTCATTAAATCCATTTATTACAGTATTCTTGGGTAAATACCCTGGGATGCTCTATGTAGACAATCATGTTGTCTGACAATAGAGATTGTTTTATTTTTTCCTTTACAATATATACTGTCTTACTGCCTACTATACTGGCTAGGATCTCTAGAACAATATTGAATAGAAGTGGTTGGTTCAGAAATCCTTGCCTTATACCTGATCTTAGGGAAAAGTATACTATCTTTCACCTATTAAGTATGATAGCTGCAGATTTTTTGATAGGTATTCTATCAGATTGAGGAAGTTCTCTTCTAGTTTTAATTTGTTGAGTTTTTACAAAATCTCACATGGTTATTTAATTTTGGCAAATACTTGGGGCGCCTGGGTGGCGCAGTCGGTTAAGCGTCCGACTTCAGCCAGGTCACGATCTCGCGGTCCGTGAGTTCGAGCCCCGCGTCGGGCTCTGGGCTGATGGCTCAGAGCCTGGAGCCTGTTTCTGATTCTGTGTCTCCCTCTCTCTCTGACCCTCCCCGTTCATGCTCTGTCTCTCTCTGTCCCAAAAATAAATAAACATTGAAAAAAAAAAAAAAGTTTAATTTTGGCAAATACTCATTATTCTGCATTTATTGAGATGATCATAATTTTTACCTTTTATTTTGTTAATGTGATGAAAAAGGGGAAAGAGAACTGAAATTTATAGTAGGAAGGCAAGACCTGATGTTTAAAATAAATGAATGACAAATTTGCAATATATGCATTTATAAATATGGAGGCAAATAATAAAAGAAATAGTTGAGAACAAATCCACAGTGGTTATCTCTGAGGAGTGGGCCAACTTGGGAGTAGAAACTGATATTTAAGTCTTTTAAGTGCTGATACTTTAATATGAGAAATAATATATAATTTTTGATAATAAATTTTTTAAATTACAAATGAGTTTTAGAGAGATGTGAACATGAGGTGGGTGAGGTGGGTGTGTGTAAGGGTACAGGGGAGATGAATGCAGCTTCAGGCATGGTAGTTTGGGTGGAGTATCCAAGAAGACATTTCTCATGCAGAAGGATATACTTGGCAGTGAAGAGACAGGAGTTGAAATAAAGATTTGGGATAAGCACCAGACTTTGTGGTTTTAAAGCCACAACATGGACAACACTGACCAGGCACCCATGGAGAAAAGGGTCAAAGGCAAAACTCTGAGGAAGGCTGCCATGTACAGGGGGACGAAAAAGATGCAAGGAAGGAGACAGAGAATGAATTTTTAGAGGGCAGGAAGAAAACCAGCCTAGAAAACACAGAAGTCAAGGGAGAAAAGTATTTCATTCTTTCAACATGCTGAATTACAAAGATTTTGCGTGCAAACAAAGCTTCTCTTTTATAGGTGTTTCTCCCTAATTTCATGGAAAAATCTAGGACATTAAAACCTTAAACAAAATAAATGTAATGATGGAAAACAGAGATTGGTGTTACACATATTTTTTATGTTGCTATTTATGTGTTCTATTTCAGGAAACATCTGCAGCTGAGAGTATGAGGTACAGAACTTCCACTGCTTATCCCAACTGCTGAAAGGGTTCAGGAAGAAAATGATCAACAGAAATCACAGACACAAAAGAAAATTGGCTAATACAGCCACGTCATTTAGATGGGACACGTGAAGATGCAAAAGGGAAAAAAAAATTATAGAAAAATACCTAAAAATTTTTTATTTAACAGAATACACAAGGTGCGATGATTCAGAAGTAATGAGTCATTTAGAAATAATAAAACTATCAGTCTGCCTAGAAAACACAGGCACTATTTGGTGGATGACTCAGTATGGAAACTGATCCCAAGAGAACAATTTAGAGGAATACAAAAACATATACCATTGAACTACTTGGAAGATAAAAAAAGGAGACCTGAGTATTTTATTTGTTATGTTCACTTCAAAAATAGGTGAGAAAGTAAATTAGGAAATCTCTTAGAAGGCAAGATTTTTCTGATGCTCCAAGAAACTGAATACATGAATATGAAAGACAATTAAAGCTTTAGGTTTAGGGCTAAAGTCTGAATAATAAGACTAAAGGTAAAATAAGAGTATCTCAGCAGCAGGCGTACTTTGAGCATATGGGAATTAGAAAGTGTTTAAAAATTTACCTTTATTTTTACTCCAGTGGAGAAAAGGAAATATGGCTGAGGGGAAAAGTGCCAGGTCAGTGATCAGGAGCTTCTCATCCCAGCTTAGCTTCTGTACTGACCATCTCAGTAAGTTGGTCAAGTTGTTTCCTTCACTGGCATTTGATGTTCTCTTCTGGGAAAACAAGACAGAAGATGGCTCTGGGGTCTAGGGAACATGAGGAAAAACAAATTTTTTTTTCCTGTTTTGAATTAGGAAATAGCTGTATTTTGCTAAAAAACTTTTTTTATTATTTGATGTAGAAAAAAGTATAATGAACTGGCTATTAATTTTTAATGCATGTAAATTGAAAAGCTACTGATATCCTTTAGTGGCTCTGAAAGGAAAACTTACAGGTTAAAGTTCTACTATTTTATAATTTTTAAAAATTATTATATATTCAAAAACTCAACTAGTTCTTTCTGCCAGTAGTATTTCACGTTACTTTTATTTAAATATTTTCCTTTTCTAAGTCTTTTTCTTATTTTGGAGGCGATCATATAAAAATAAAATCATATTCTATTGATAAAAATAATTTGACACTTTGGAATAACATATATTCAACACAATGTAAAAAACACTTGAGGGCCAGGTACTCTTCAAGATGAGGAAAACACGAATTCAGTGATTTTTGCCTCAAACAGCTTACAACACGAGTAGGCAGAGAAAGAAGACAACTAACCTTCATATGAAGGAAGGCATCCCAGAAAGGAGGACTGCAAAGTCTAGTCCTAGGGTAGAGTAGAAGTAGCTGGCTACAGGAAGAAAGGGAAAAATGCCTTGTGGACAAAGAAAGCAAGGCAGGAAGTGGCATGAGATGTGTGAGGAGCTACCAGGAGTTTGGTATTATTCCAGGATCAAATATGAAGACAGGCTTCGAGGCAAGTTCTGGTCAAAGTTGACAACAGATTTTAATTTCATTTTTATTAAGTAAATTATGAATCTTAAGAGATTTTATTCACTAATGCATATTAAGTACCCAAAATGTTCAGGACACTACAGAAAACAAACAAAGCTCTTGTCTTGTAGGAACTTATGGGATAAAAGAAATGAAACAAAAAGAATACATCAACTTATTCAATAGGTATTTATTGAGGCTCTCCTGGTCCCTGATGAAGATCACATTCTAGGGATAGTTCCTGTTAGAACATAATTTTTACATCATCCTTTCCCTTCCTGCCAAGTTAAATTTGGTACAAGTGAGCAGAGATGCTTGTCAGAGCCAAGTGGGCAATTCTAGAAGATGACCAGGAACCTGGAGTAAAATAAATAGAAACAACTGCTTTAATAGGATGATAAGAGAATAGGGGAAAATCCCAAAGTATGGCATGGCTGTAAGAAAGCCAGGGAGGGGGCTTAGAATTGACTTTAATGCAATTTGGATTTGACAGATCAAAATTGTTCCTTACTTTTTTTTTTTAAGCTTACTTATTTGAGAGCGAGCAAGAAAGAGAAAGGGGGGCAGAGACAGAAAATCCCAAGCAGACTCTGCACTGTCAGTGCAGGGCCTGATGTGGGCTTGATCCCACAAACTGTGAGATCATGACCTGAGCCAAAAACAAGAGTCAGGTGCTTAACTGACTGAGCCACCCAGGTGCCCCTGTCGCCTACTTTTTAAATAACAGTTTTAATCTTCATAAAAGTAATAACTATAGAAATAAAACTTACCGGGGCGCCTGGGTGGCGCAGTCGGTTGAGTGTCCGACTTCAGCCAGGTCACGATCTCGCGCTCAGTGAGTTCGAGCCCCGCGTCAGGCTCTGGGCTGATGGCTCAGAGCCTGGAGCCTGTTTCCGATTCTGTGTCTCCCTCTCTCTCTGCCCCTCCCCCGTTCATGCTCTGTCTCTCTCTGTCCCAAAAATAAATAAACGTTGAAAAAAAAAGAAATAAAACTTACCTCCCGCAAAAAAAGAGAGTACACACGTGCGATTAACACAAAGAGTAAAAAAAAAAAAACAACAACACACACCTAGAGAGAGTATCAATGTGAACATTTTTGTAAATGTCATTTTTTGGCTTTATGCATATATATACAACATAAACAGATATGAGGATTTTTATGAATGTGTTTTTTGTTTTAATGGTTATTTTTGAGAGAGAGAGCACATGCACGCAAGTGGGAGAGAGGCAGAAAGAGAGGGAGACAGAGAATCCGAAGCAGGCTCCAAGCTTTCAGCACAAGGCCTGACATGGGGCTTGAACCCACAAACCCTTGAGATCATGACCTGAGTCAAAACTGGATGCTCAACTGACTGAGCTACCCAGGCGCCCCATGAATATGATTTTTTTAAAAACAAAAATAAGAATTATAGTTTATTACTTGCTTTTTCCACTTAATATAGGGAAACATCTTTCCATGAAAATAAAAATGTACATCATACATCTTATATACCAAATTTACTTACTGAATTCTCTACTAAGGCACATTATCCTGTACAATAAGTAAGGCATAGAAATGAAGCAAGCACCAAGAAAATGATAAAACTGACTTTAGCTGTGGCAGCATTCTGAATATTCTAAAGGTGGAAAGAGATAAGACATATGGGAGCTCATGAGATTTTAGTGTTCCAGACATAAGATGAATAATGTCTGAATCTGAAATTCTTTGTGGATAAAAACTTTCCAAAAGGGAAACAACAACAACAAAAAAAGAGACTGCAACCCAGCACACACTAAAAATGAAGTAATTTCAAATCTTCACATCTGCAGAACAGATAGAATGTCAAAGCAAGCACTCAGACAACTAAAAACAGTGGGCGGACTGCCAGGGAAAATCCAAGTGCCATTCTAGCGGTCATCCACAACCACAGCTTTCCAAGGAAGTGACAGAGGCCCCCAAATTGTGCTCTGACAGTATATTAAGCCTTTCTGGTGAGATGCTAGGTAGACTTAAGACCACCTCCGTTTCCTTGTGTTTAGGCAGGCTCTGTGAGTTGCAAAGTATGCTGGTCAGAGTTCCCTTGGAAGCTGCCAATACTAGGCATTTCCCACTGCAACCAGAATAGCTCTGCTTTCATCTGTTTTATATATTGGATCTCCAAAAAATATTTCATTTGAAAAAAAAGTTCCACAGCTAAACTTAAAATCACACAGGATTAAAGAAATATAACGTTCACCCTTCAGATTGTGTTAATAAATATAAAAACATAAATTAATAACGGAGGGATGTGAAAGTTACCGTCTAACACCCTAGTTAAACACAGCATCACTAGCTGTGGGACAATCAGGTAGTATGTACCTCTCTCAATATGATGCAATGTGAAGATCAAAGTATTACTTACGAAGTTCTCTTGCCAAAAATATTTAGCTTTAGCCAACTTTGGAGATCTAATGTTCAGTTATAGGAAATGTGGGCAGTAGCAAAATATGTTACTACCATAAGGAAACAAGAGAAATTCAAGGTATGGATCATTTTATAAGACAGTTGGCCTGGTCTGTTCAATAGGCCAGTACCATGAGGGAAGAAGTACATGTGTGGAGATGAGCTGGGGGGAAAGGAGGTCGAGGAAAACCAACTATAACGGCTCTGTGTTCTGAGGTGGGAGCACATCTTAACTGTTTCAACAAGAATGAGAATGCCACTGTGACTAGACTCGGACTCTTGCTGGGTGAGATGCAGAGCTACTGAAGAACTCTGAGCAGAAAAATGACACGATCTGAATTACTTTTTAACAAGACCATTCTAGTTGCTGTGATAAGAGTTGACTACAGGAGACAAGAGAGAAAGCAGGGACTCCAAAAAGGGGCCAAATACGCCTGGAATAATCCAGGCAAAACATGATGCTAGTTCAGACCAGTTGGTAGCAGGGCAAGCATGAGTAGTAGTCAGATTCTAAATAGAATCTGAAACAAGAGTCAACGGAACAGATGTGTGAGCTTTGTGGAAAAGAGGGAGGTCAAGATGAATTTACGGGTTGATTTTTAAAAACTGTTACTTTTTTGTTTTGCTTGAACAACTGCAAGAAGAGAACGGGCATTTTGAGACTAGAAAGACCACAGGAAGAACAGAACTGTCAGTAGGAGAGGGAGTGGTGGCAAGGAAGGTTACTAGTTCAGTTTGGGATGTTACTTTTGAGATGCCTGTGGACACTCAGGTACAGATATGCAGAATGCTGCTGGAGAATCAAGTGTAGATTTTAGGGGAGAGATTTGGGCTGATCCAAATTTGAGTCACATTTAAAGCCTTGAGACTAGAGGAGATGATAAAGGGAGGGAATATAGAAAGAAAAGAGAAAGAAATATATAGAAATGTTTATCCTATATCATATTCTACAAGATTCTATAAATTTCTGTTAGAAGAAACATCCAAAGGCTGGGCCTTCTGGTACTCAAATACACAGAGCAGTACTATCCAAAGGAACTTTCTGTGATGATGACATATTTATATATATGTTCCATTCAATAGGTAGCCACCATCCACATGTGGCTATTGAGCACTTGAAATATGGCTAGGCAACTGAATAACTGAAAATTTATTTTAAATAGCTACATGTATCTAGTGGCTACAGTACTGGAAAGTGCAGCTCTAGTTTGAAGAAGTGACAAGGAGTCAGGGGAGAAGTCTGAAAAGAAGTGGCCAGAGAGATAGGGCTTGTGAGACAATTCTCCACAGGTCTCTCATGTTTCTGCATACATTACAAGCAAGGCATGATCTTAACAGCGATATGATATTATATATTTGATATGAGAAGCCAAGTGTAGAAGGTGTTTCAAGGAGGAGAGTGATAACTCTGCTCCTGAATGTTAAGTCAGATAATTATTGAGAAATGATAGATATGGACATCCCTAGTAACTAATAAGAACTTTTTTTTTAATTTGAATTTTGGTTAGTTAACATACAGTGCAATATTGATAAGAGCAGTTTTGATGGAATTGTGGGGCAGAAATCTGGCTTGGGTAAAAAAGAAAAAAAAGAAACGGGAGAAGAAAAACTAGCAACAAAATGTAGACATTTCTTTTTCAACTTTTACTGTGAAGTTCAAGTGAAATAAGACAACAGAGGAGAAAGTGGTGTCAAGAAGGATTATTTTGAAGATGGGAGCAATAAAAGCCTATTTTTTCATGTGTAAGACAATGATTAAGAAGGGGGTAAATTGATATGAAAGAATTATGAAGACCTTAGCTAGGCTGGTTCTTTCACAGCAATGGGAGAGAAAGTAGGGTATATGAATACCGCTGCAGGTACTAGGGATCTGTGGTGGTAAAAGCTTGTAAAAGCTCTTTTTTTCCTGTTTCTTTTCTGAAATAGGAAGCATGGTCATCAGTTGAAACTGAAGAGTGGTGAGGAGATAGTGAAGACATGATGAGATTGAAGATATGCAATAGTCATTTAGGAGGAGATGAAACAGAAAATGACTGGAAATCTAGTATGACTTCCAGCAAACGTCATGGGTCCACTTGAAGTTATGATCATTAATTTAATGCAAGCTCAGCAGCATGGTTTTACAGGCAAGGAACAGGCAAAGAATTAGATTTAATCAGCACTGTAGTTTAGCCAAGCAAGACTGCTGAAGTGAGAGAAGTGCAAAGGGATTAAGGATGTTTGAAAGGAACAGATGATAATACTGATGATGGAATCTAAGCCTCTTTCCTATCTCCTGAAATCCTTCCACTGACCCCTGTGGGACTCATAGGGAGATACCAGCAAAATCCCCATATCCTGGACCTCTTCTCAGAAGCTTTCTTCAGCTTCCTTTGCCTTCTTATTTAAACTGAAACTGGGCTCTGGGCTTTCCCCCTGAGGACACTGCTTTCCTTGTAGCCTTCTTAGATGATGACTCTTTTTCTCTTCCATGCCATTCGAACACGAGGCCTGGTAAATGCCTTTCTTGTTCCTCATTGCAACTTCAGTCCAAATCCCTCTCCCCAGATCCCCTGCTCAGAGTTATGTATCACTAGATTCTACCACCCACTAGCCTTCCTTATTATGGTATTTAAGTTTCCCTTTCATTCCTTGATGAGTTTAGCTTTTGGTTCACTGTCACTCCAACACTATTTGTTACACTCTAATTGATTTCAACACCAAATAGATAATCCATCTGATATCCTGGCCTCTTAGTTTCTTGACCTTATCTCCACAATGATAATTTTGTTGATATTGTTTTCTACCATGTCTCAGCCACTTTTTCTCATGGTCATACCTTAAGCTTTTAGAACATCTAAAAGTATCTTTTAATACCCATATACCTGAAGAAAAATTTACTGGTGAGTTCAGAGTAAGACCATCCCTCTGTAGGCCCCCACTGGAGGAATCAAAGGAATGGATATACATCAGACATAAGACTACCTCTACAGCAATTCTGCTGCCATTAACAACAGAGAACAAGGAGTGCAAGAAAGGAAGAACTAGGTATGCTTCCTCTTTTTGGCCTTTCATCTTGGGCTTGTATTCCTTAGATGAGAGGAAGAGGTATATGTGAAGGGTTGGGGTAGAGGCAGAGGCATGCTGCTATGCCTACTGACCCTTCTTATACTGGGCTCTCAAAGGGAAGATTACCATTATTACATCATCATTTTAAATATGCATAACGCCAAGTATTGTGCTGAGCAGTTAAAGGTATTATCTAATGTTCTTATGCCAACGTTGAGATTAACATTATCTCCATTCCACAGATGAAGAAACAGAGGCTAAGAGAAATTGAAATGGAAATACTGATCTAGGCCCAGGTTTCTCGAACATCAAAGCCCCCTCTGTCCTATAGCATATCCATATTAAGACTAGTGGAGCTGGGGTAGTCAGTACGTGGTCCCTGCCATACTCCCAGATTTCCCAATTTCTAGGAAAAGAATGGTCTTGAAATCTTGGTAGACATTAAGAAGACAGGAAGGGGGCACCTGGGTGGCTCAGTCAGTTGAGCATCTGACTTCAGCTCAGGTCATGATCTAACACTCTGTGAGTTCGAGTACCGCATTGGGCTCTGTGCTGACAGCTCAGAGCCTGAAGGAGCCTGCTTCAGATTCTGTGTCTCCCTCTCTCTCTCTGCCCCTCCCCTGCTCATGCTCTGTCTCTCTCTGTCTCAAAAATAAATAAAAACATTTTTAAAAAATTAAAAAAAAAGAAGACAGGAAGAATGGAAGGAAGGAGATAAATGTATAGAACACTGAAGTTATTGTAGTAACCTGAATTACAAAAACAAGGTTTTTTTTAGCCCCAATTTTATTTTTTAGAAAGCTCGAAAACCTAATAAATTTATTAGTGAGTGATAAAATTGTGACACATAAAATAGACATATAAAAGAAAACCATAACAGATATAGTTAATGGAGTAAAATTTAAAGTCAGATTCATAAAACCAATGAATAATATTAATGCTACCTATCTGAACTTCAGACTGTATTACCAGACTATAAGTATATTCCTATTATTACCAAACTTTATAATCATAATTAAGAAAATGAGCTTGTTCAACAATAAAATTGACTCAGACATAATTAAAAGCATATTCACAAAAGGGATCATATCCAGAAATAGAATTATATATAAGACATGCCATAATGCCACAAATAAAGCATAATTTTTCAGAACAAGTGACCTGTGAGATTAAATCAACAGGAGAGAAATGGAAAATGCAGAAGACTTTAAATGTGGAAGAACTGCAATTATCAGGGCAAGAAAAAAAATGTAACACAACAGTGAAATAAGAGATTTGGTTTGGAGAAGACACATAAATACAAAGGCACAGTGCAAAGATTCTCTGGACAGAAGAAAAAACTTGGAAGTAATTTCCATTTATTCACAAAGTATTTATTAGGCATTTATAGCACTGCTATCATTTCTCAGGAAGATGAAAGGATTCAGGTGGCAGTGTGATAAATCAGGGATGAAGCAGAGATGGGTTAGAAAGCCACTGCAATTTATACATCTTCATCTCCCCAACATGTAGCCAGCACACAGCATAAAAGAGGATGCAACAGTATTTTCTTGTTTTTTTGTTTTTTGTTTTTTTTTTTTTTATTTAGAGAGAATGGGAGAGAGAGAGAGAGAGAAAGAAAGAGAACACCACAAGCGCAAGTGGGACAGTGGCTGAGGGAGAGGGAGAGAGAGAATCTTACACAGGCTCCAAGCCCAGCATGGAACCAGAATTTCATGACCCTGAGATCATGACCTGAGCCGAAATCAAGAGATGGATGCTTAACCAACTGAGCCACTGGCACCCCAACAATATTTTCTTCATGTATGAACTGTCAGATGCTGTGGAGTACCCCAAACGTCAAATGGGGCAGGGGAACAGGGCAAAAGCCCAAAGGAAATATCTCCAGGTAAAAAGGATATACAGATTCTTTTGAGCTGACAACTTTCACAATTTTTAGATGTGTCCCTTTAGGTCTTACATGTGTCCTTCAACAGAACCCACTGCTTCCCCACTTCTCATGTTTTGCCCTGGATACAGCTCAGGATTTTATTTTGTAGCTCCACTGATCCCCTCTAAATAATCAATCCTGACATATCTTAAGTCTTATCACAAATAAGATAATTTATTTTTGCATTGATCCAATAAGTCTCTGAGCTTGCCCACTGAAGAGCTCATGAAGCACTGTCTGCCTACAAAACAGTTTCAGGCGAAAGAAAAAGGCTGTAGTCCTGTGGGCTCAAGAGGAGTCCCTAAATAAAACACCCGTGAGGCACAAGTCTGAATCACTACCTCTGGTGGGTTCTGTAGTTATGATTTCAGCACAAAATTTTTTTCATTCAATATATATGAAAGGAGTGTTGTTGGGGTGGCAGTGGGGGAGCTGGGGAAGTGGATACTGAGATCAGACAGGAAGGCAGAACTGAGAGCAAGGCTCAACTGCAAGAAGCCCAAAAGAGACATGATAGAAGTCCAAACCAAAAGTCCAAAAGCAGGTATGGAGGCTGAGCACAGAGTCAGAAATTTGACAGCAGGAGTGTTGAGAATAAAGAGCTAACTGCTGTAATAGAGCAAGTAAGTTTATTCATGACTTTATTGGCTGATCATACATGTGACATGTCAGACTGAAATGACAAGTCCAAGTCTAGGGTCAGAGAAGCCACCAAACCTACCTCATTGACTTGTCATTTGGTTTCAGGTACCCTGAGACCCCTGAGACATTTCTAAAGTTCTTTATTCAGCTGACATTCTACATGTGGGACTGAGGGATTCCTTATTCTGCAGATGAGGCCTAGCAAGGGTTTACTATTAATTACTTATTGGATAGACAGACCACCTCATAGTCCAGTACATACACAATCAGAATATGTTATTGAGGGCATTTTACCGGTACCTTGGTAGGTGTTTAGAAGTCCATAAAAGTGGAATGGCTATCTGCCATAAATATAGGCCATCTCTGGAATATAAACTCACTCAGTAAGGTCAACCCTACCTCCAAAATCTCTCAGTTTTGACTTTCTCATTGCTAGAAGCTGGCCCAAATGATCATCTCTCACCTGCACTACTGTCACAGCCTTCTACCTGGCCTCTGCTTCCACTCTTGCCTTTCTATACTCCAGTTATTCTCCACACAGCACAAAAGTGATAAATAACACGGTGAATTGCTCTCCTGTTTCAAATGCCCCATTTTGAACAAATCTAAACTCTTCTACCACAACCTAATATAGCTCCAGAATCTGCCTACCATTTCTCCTACTTCACCTTGCACTGCTTTCTCCTTGGCCTTTTTTCAGTTCCTCCAACAGCCTGTTCCTCTCTCCTGACCAAGTTCATCTCATTACTCTGTACTCCACTATCCAGTTTACTGTCTGTATATAGCACTTATCATTACCTGGAACTGTTTTATTTGTTGTTTACACATACTGTATTATCCCTACAACACAATGTCCACTCCACAAAAGCAAGGAACTTGTTGCCTGTTCACCACTGTCTCTCAGTGCCTGGCACAGAGGAAGCACTTAATGAGAAAGAGAAGGAAGAAGGGGGTAGGCAATTTGCTAATATGCTACTATTTATTCTGTTTCCTTGGCCAAGACCTAGACTAGTTAAAAAGTCATCTTTTATCATCAATTTAAGGAGGAATTGATTGATGCTATCTAGGATGAAGGGGTCCTCTTGGACATTTCTGATAACTGCTCAGCTTAATCTTGTGTCTTACCTGATGAAAAGGTTTAGTATATGCTTTGAACCTAAGACCAGCACCCCTGGCCCCCATTACAAATGTCCTAGGACTGAGAGGCAACTTTATAACAAATCAGAGAC
Organism: Herpailurus yagouaroundi; assembly: GCF_014898765.1. Lineage (NCBI taxonomy): Eukaryota > Metazoa > Chordata > Mammalia > Carnivora > Felidae > Herpailurus > Herpailurus yagouaroundi. The sequence continues at coordinate 31,847,048 of NW_024412400.1, read as the reverse complement.
AGAGAGCACAACTGGTTATAAAAGAGGACTTTTTTCCTAGTCTAGGCCAAGCATACAAGAAGTGGTAGCAGGAAAGTAACCAGGAACTGGAAAGTATGTGATGCACAGAACTGCCCCATTGAGCCTATGACTTAAGGCAGGCCAATTACATTTTCTCTCCTGGCTACTCGGAACTGAAGCACTGAAACACTGTAATAAGCTGAAAGTTCTAGATCTTAAAGGTCCTTCAGATTTGATGACTAAGGCCACTGTTTGGGGGCATCCATTATAAGCAACATGGCAGGAGAAGCTGGTATTAAGTAGAGCAGACATAATACAGAGAGAAAGAAGCACGTTTCATTTCCATGATAGCTGGCTGTACTTAATAAAATTAGAGCAAACTGATGTATGTCCTATGTATTTTTATTATAAACAGGCTTTTTAACTGGGTATTTATCATATCTTTATATGGATATCATATCTTTAACTGGATATCTTTAACTGGATATCATATCTTTAACTGGATATTTATTCTTTAAAACCAATTTCTCTGACATGCAAACATACATGATTCTTCCTTGATTCTACTCATACAACTTCATCCTCTATTTTTCTTTAAGCTCTTGCTTTCATAATACTCTACTTCCTTCCTTCACTTGGTCTTTCTCTTCATTAAATCTGTAACCAAAAAACCCATCATATGTAAGTGAATACTTACCATGGTTTTTAGCTGCCAAGATTCTTTTGAACATTCTAATCTTTGATTATAATGAAGGGAGCTGAGCAATACACATGCCCATCTATCTGTCCACTCTTGAAAATGGATTGAAATGGGGAAATTATTACCCTCTTGAAAGTGAGTAGCAATGTTGTACTCTTCAGTTAAAGGGCCTCATCATAGGATACTTCATATCCCTACATTTTGATGATAGTACATGTCTTTTCCAGTCTGGCCATTCTGGATCCAGGCAGGCCCAAGCTGACATCAAATAGCACAATTTCAGTGCAGATCAGTGTTTCTTAACCTTTTTTGACCAATGAGCTTTAAAAAGTAATATTGCAGGGGCATCCGGGTAGCTCAGTCGGTTAAGCATCCAACTTAGGCACAGGTCCTGATCTCATGGTTTGTGAGTTTGAGCCCCGCATCAGGCTCTGTGCTGACAGCTCAGGGCCTGGAGCCTGCTTGGGACTCTGTGTCTCCCTCTCTCTCTCTCTGCCCCTCCCCCCCCTTGCACTCTGTCTCTCTCTTAAAAATAAACATTAAAAAAACCCTTTTTTTTTTTTTTTAAGTAATATTGGAAATCTCCTTAGGAATTTAAAAAGTTTTGTATGACACATGATAAAACAAATTTAAGTAAAATTTTCTATTTTAGGTCAACATATTATTAAAGATTTGTTACAAGGTTCACATGGTAAAGTCTTTATGCTGATAATATCTAAGGACAAGTTTTGACTTCTACTCACCGATGAACTGTTTTATCATGTAAAGAAAATCATATGTTGTCCAGTGAAATTATCAAGAAACTGAAAGATGGATTTTTAACCAAATGTATTAAATTAAAAGATGGGGACTTAGCACCAAAAGTATACTGAAATGTAGGCTGAAATTTCATTTGTATTATAGCATCCAAAATAAACAAACTGATTTTTTTTTTTAATGTTTATTTATTTTTGAGAGAGAGACAGAACGCAAGCCAGGGAGAGGCAGAGAGAGAGGGAGGCACAGAATCTGAAGCAGGCTCCAGGCTCTGAGCTGTCAGCACAGAGCCCAATGTGGGGCTCAAACACACAAACCGTGAGATCATGACCTGAGCTGAAGTCTGGCACTTAACCGACTGAGCCACCCAGGCACCCCAACAAATTGATTTTTACAACTGATACTTGAGATTCTTCTGTAAGTCGAAGGTTAGTTTTTAAATTAATTAGTTAATTAATTAATTTTAGAGAGAGACAGAGAGTACAAGCAGGTGAAAGGGGCAGAGGGAGAGACAGAGAATCTCAAGCAGGTTCCATGCTCAATCCCATGACCCTGGAATCATGACCTGAGCTGAAATCAAGAGTCATGCTCAACCAACTGAGCTACCAAGGCTCTCCTAGTTGTTTTAAAATGTCAACATAGGAGAGATGGCTTTATGCTACACTTTGAGAGAAATTCTCAGCAAACAGTACATTGTAGATTTTTCTTACCAATAAATGAAAAGCCAAATTGGATTGAATAACCCCATATTTTTTCCTTTTTCACCTTTTCAATTGCTTAAGTTTTTCTTTTTAGAATTTTAAATACCTAAGCAGAGGAAGATCAATTACAATAAAATAAACATCCAGCTGTCTACAATACTACTGTATAGTTAAGTTGATAAATTTTAAAGCAAACCTCTTCCTTATTTAATACAACATGGAGTCTTTCAATTGACAATCTATCTTAATTTGATTAGGCCCCTTCTATATTTCATGAGATTCAATAGCATGTCTTTACTTTGCTATTTATATTTAGTGAACCGATCCAAAATTATTTTCTCTAGAGTGACTTTAAGAATAGGCAATAGCAAATGCCAGTTATACACATGTATGAATACATGTATAACTATAAACATAAGGCATGCCTAGCTAATGTTTCTACATTATAATGATTTAAAAAAACCCATTTATTTTGAAATACAGATTTCAAGAACTGAAAAGACAGAACAGAGAATTCCCTTATATCCTTTATCCAGCTTCCTGTAATCATGTAGCTTGTTTAGTATTAGAGACATCTTGATGTTTCATAAAAATTTTCATCAGATGAATGCAGCTTATGTATTCCATAAAGGATATCTTGAAATAGTTTTTCAGAATTATCATTTTTTATGCTCATTAATTTATGATGTTTTGACATCTGTTTCACACATGTTCCACTTTTAAGCAATAGCCAATTATGAGTACAAATTAAACTATACTTATGACTAAGAAACAACAATTAAAAACAGCCTAATGGGCCTTCTGAAAATCTTCCAAAAAAACAAGAGGAAGAAAGGCTTCTAAATTCATTTTACAAGGCAAGCATTACCTGGACACCAAAACCAGACAAGGACCTTACAAGAAAAGAAAATTATAGGCCAATATCCCTGATAAATATAGATGCAAAAATTCCTCAACAAAATATTAGCAAACCAAACTCAACAATACAATGAAAGGATCATCTACCATGATTAAGTGGGATCTTTTCCAAGGATGCAAGGATGGTTCAACATCCACAAATCAACCACTGTGAAATACCATATTAACAAAATAAAGGATAAAAACTTAAAATCATCTGCATCTTATAATGCATCTCAAGATGCAGAAAAAGTATTTGACAAAATACAACATCCATTCACAATAAAAACTCTCAACAAAGTGGGTATAGAGGGGAATGTACCTCAACAAAGAAAGCCCATGTATGACAAGCCCATGGCTAGCAACATACTAAGTGGTTAAAAAGTTGAAAGTTTTTCCTTTAAGAACAGAAACAAGACAAGGATGCCCACTCTTGCCACATTTATTTCTCACAGTATTGGAATCTTGGCCAGAGCAATTAGGTAAGAAAAACAAATTTTATAAAAGGCTTCCAAATAAGAAAGAAGTCAAACTGCCTCTGTTTGCAAATGACATACTACATATATAAAAAAAACTCTAAAACGCCACCAAAAAACTCACATAATAAATGAACTCTGTAAAGTTGCACGAGTCAAAAATCAACTGAGAAAACTCAGTTGTGTTTCTATACACTAATAATAAACTATTAGAAATTAAGAAAAGAATCCCGGGGTGCCTGGGTGGCTCAGTCGATTAAACGACTGACTCTTGGTCTCAGCTCAGATCGTGATCTCACAGTTTGTAAGTTCAAGCCCCACATCGGGCTCCATGTGGAGCCTGCCTGAGATTCCCTCTCTCTCTCTGCCCCTCCCGCATGTGCGTGCACTCTCTCAAACTTAAAAAAAAAAAAAAAAAGTACCATTTACAACTACTTTCTCTTAAAAAAAAAAAAAAAGAATAAAATAACTAGGAATTAATTTAACCAAGGAGGTGAAAGACCTGTACAATGTAAACTGAAAGATACTGATGAAAGAAATTGAAGACACAAATAAATAAATAAATGTATATATATTCTATGCTCATATATTGGAAGACTTAACATTGTCAAAATGTCCATAACTACGCAACCTACAGACTCAATGCAATCCCTATCAAAATTCCAATGGCATTTTTCAATTCCAAAATTTGCATGGAACCACAAAAGACCATGAACAGCCAAAACAATCTTGAGCAACAAAAATCAGGAGGCATTACTCCCTGATTTCAAATTATATTACAAAGCTACAGTAATCAAAATAGTGTGGAATTAGAATAAAAACAGACACATAAACTAATGGAACAGAATAGAGTCCAGAAACAAACCCACATATGGTCAATTAATTTAGACAAAAGAGTCAAGAATAAACAATGGGGTAAACAACGATCTCTTCAATAAATGGTGATGGGAAAAGTCAATAACCATACACAAAGAGTGAAACTGGATCAATATCTTACACCAGATACAAAAATCAACTCAAAATGTATTAAAGATTGAATGTAAGACCTGAAACCATAAAACTCCTAGAAGAAAACACAGGCAACAAGTTCTTTGATAACAGGTGCATGAAAAGGTGCTAAACATCACTAATTATCAGGAGAATGCAAATCAAAATCACAATGAGTTATCACTTCACACCTCTTAGGGTAGCTATTATCAAAACACAACTAATAACAACTTCTGGTGAGGACTGGAGAAAAGGGAACACTTGTGCACTGTTGGTGGGAAAGTAAATTGGTATAGCCACTATGAAAAACAGTACAGAGGTTCTTCAAAAATTTACAAATATAACTACTTACGACCCCACAAGACCACTTCTGGGTATTCACCTGAAGGAAACAAAAACACTAACTCAAAAAGATATCTACACCCTCATGTTCACTACAGCATTATTTACAAAAACGAAGACATGGAAACAACCTACGTGTCAATTAATGGATAAATGGATACAGAAAATGTGGTACACAGACACACACACACACACACACACACACACACACACACACACACACGAGAATATTATTCGGTCATAAAAAGAAGAAATCCTGCCATTTGTGACAATATGGATGGTCTTTAAGGGCATTATGCTAAATGAAATAAGTTAGAAAGACAAATACTGTGTCACCTCACTTATGTAAGATCTAAAAAACCTCCCAAGAAAACAAAACCCAAACTCACAGATACAAAGAACAGACTGGTGGTTGACAGAGGTGGAGAGTAGGGGGTGAACAAAATGGGTGAAGGTAGTCAAAAGGTACAGACTTCTAGCCATAAAATAAATAAGTCTTGGGGATATAATGTACAGTACGGTGACTACAGTTAATAATATTCTATTGTATATTTGAAAGTTGATGAGACTAAATCTTAAAAGTTCTTATCACAAGAAAAAAATTGTAACTGTGTGGCAATGGATGCTAACTAGACATTGTGGCGATCATTTCACAATATATATGTATATTGAGTCATTCTGTTGTACACCTGAAACTAATATGGTGTTATATGTCAATTATATCTCAATAAAACAATAAAAACAGTGTAATGGTCAAAAGCCACCAAAACAAATGCTCAACTGACAACTACTAGAGCTCATAATCACATTCAACTAGTATCTCGTAACCACTGTTCACATCACATCAAATTGTTTTTAAATAGTAAAAGCATTTAAATAGTTTATTGTTTTTCAGAAAGCAGTTATTAATAAAGACACTATTACTGCCTTCACTGGTATGAATTAATTCTAAGATCAACTTATAATCTAACTCTAAAATTTTGCATGGAAGAGAAAATGTGCAAGAGTCAAGACAATTTTAGGGTAGGGGGACAAAGACAAAGTAATAGCAATATATGTCCCTTAAACTGAGCAATGGGTACTGAGCAAATGTTCATTTGTATTGTTATACTCTTCACCTTATACATGTTTTCCAAATATTGTGCTACAGCCATTTAACCTTTAATTTCTAAAAAAGAACAAAGAAAGAAGACCTTGCCTCACCAAAAATCACATTATAAAGCTACAGTAACTAAAGGTATATTATTGGCAAAGAACCAAAGATCAATGAAACTAAACAGAGTTCTAAAACCAATCTATGCATATGAGAATTTATTAATAATTTGACATGCTACTTGTTATGAATGGCCAACTGAACAAGATTCCTCCTTCCACTATGCATAAAAATAAACTCAATATAATTAAAGACTTAAAATTTTCTATAAGAGTATAAGAAAACATAAGATTCTATGTTTAGATCTTCAGGGCAGGAAAAATGTCCATTAAATAGTAAAAAAAAAAAAAAAAAAAAAGCAAAATCAAAAGTCACAAAAGCAAAGACAGGTAAATTTGAGATCAAAATTAAAAACTATTACAAACAAAGGGAGAGAACTTGAACAGACTGGAGAAAAATGTGTGCCATTTTTATATTAAAGATGAGTATCTGCAACACAACTAACTCCTACAAATAAATAAGACAAGTATTTGTTATGCCACATATAACAGAAAAACCAAAAATAAGAGTGATTAAACAAGATAGAAGTTAAACTTCTCTCTCATGCAAAAGAAGTTAAAAGTTGGTACAACAAATGGTCAGAGGCCCAGGTTTTCTGGCCCACTGAGCTACAAAGATAGTTCTGCTTTCCTAGGACAGCCGGCCGGTAGAGCTCCATCACTGTATCTGTGTTCCAATACAGGATGTATGAGGAATGAGGAAGAGAGTGCCTTCTCCCTTTAAGGAGATTTCAGAAAATCACACCAAACACTTCTGCTTGTGTACCATCAGCTAAAACTCACATGGTTGTACTTAGCTCTTAGGAGACCAAGGAATGTAGTCTTCTAGATGGGCATCAATGGGCTTGGCTAAAAGCTGGGGTTCCCACTACTGAAGATGAAGGAAGAACGGATCATAAAAGGTAACTAACAGTCTTTGTTGTGCTATCCAAAAAAAAAAAAAAAAAAACCAGAAAAAGAAATATAAATGGTCAAAACCTCGAGAAAAGATATTCAACCACAGGGAAATAAAAGTGAAAACAAGGGGGCATGAGGTTTTAAAACTTTTAAGAGAGGCAAAAATTTGTTAATTAGTGAAGGCATGAGGATTTTTAGATTTATGTTAATTTTTTTAAATAAAGAAATGTACTCAATACTGCTACTGTGACTGAAAAATAAAGGAAATATTACTGAAAAACTGAAACACATTACTGTTTTTAATTATGTTTATAATATTAGTATAGACACTTTGGGGACCAATTTGGCAGTATTTTTTAAAATTTTGATTATATGATTAGATGATCCAGCAACTCCATCTTTCAGATCTATGCAATACAAACATCACACATCTGCATTAAGTACAAAGATGTTTGTTCATCGCAGTATTGTTTAAGAGAGAAAAATCGGAAATGATCCAAGTGTTTGTTACTATGGGACATTAATATTCTTCATAGCACTATTGCCACTACCTGAAATTGTATAATTTATGTATTCATTTGTCATTTAGAAAAATCAGCTCATCTAGGGGCACCTGGGTGGCTCAGTCGGTTGAGTGTCCGACTTTGGCTCAGGTCATGATCTCACAGCTCATGAGTTCAAGCCCTGTGTCAGGCTCTGTGCTGACAGCTTGGAGCCTGGAGCCTGCTGCAGATTCTGTGCCTCCCTCTCTCTCTGCCCCAACCCACTCGCATTCTGTCTCTGTCTCTCTCAAAAATAAATAAACATTTAAAAAATTAAAAAAAAAAAAGAAAATCAGCTTATCTAGGAAAAGAGCCAAGGCAAGAAGAATATACTTATATAATACCTGCTGGTTAAAAATTCATTAGAAATAATGCACTGTGTTTTAAAAACGGCATATCAAAACAAGCACCATTCCAGGCTATACTAACAATAACCCATGATAATGCAGACAGGTTGAAAAACTGATGAAGCCTCTGAACTTGCTATCAAGGGAGACTGGCACTAGATGTGATCTGTTTGCCCTTTTCTTTAGGGTCTGGACATCTCACAGTAGAATCAACACTCCCTCTCCATTATATGTAACTCTTAACTGCCTTTAATACATAGATCCCAATACTGCTACCAGTACCAGTTGAGCCTCTTCCACTCACTGAGCAGGGCCTACCATGGGGAAGAGGTCCCAAGAGAACTGCCAGAATACGAAGACGTACTATGTGGAAGGAAGACAAAATACTGACACCTGAGCCACAGTACTTGCGGGGAAGTCTTGATACAATAGGAGCATTGTGTTCATCAGAACAGTATTACAGTATCCATCTCCAAGACTGTAAAATAGGGACCATGCCTTTGATCCACAAAATGGAAAGGATAAGTGTGCCCTTGCTAAGTTCCTCTCCATTCATTGCCGCTCATCTCTGCTTTTTATTTCTAACCTCACAGACGAGCAGTTTTCAAATTGCTTTTTTAACTGAAGAGACTCTTCAACTATAAACTTAAAGACAAACAGGAGGGAGAGGAATAGCTTTAGTGCTCAGTCTCAGGGGGTGGGGTAAGAGGAGCACCCAGACTAAGGAGAGCTCTGGGAAGCACAGTTTAAAAGGGAAGGAGATAGGGAGTACTGGAGAAAGTGAACTTTAGCAAACACCTGAGGGAAGTGAGGGAGAAAGCTTTGTAGATATGAGGGGAAAGCAAAGTCCCTGAGGCAGGAACATAACTGGTTTGTTGGAAGAAGAGCAAGGTGCCATTTGTGACTCGGACAAAGTAAGCACAGTGGAGAACAGGAGATGAAGCCAGATAGGTAAGTGGGGGTTTAGATTCTGTAGGGTCTTGTAGGTAAGCATAAAGCCTCTGAGTGAAGAACTTACTTTTAATAGGGTCCCTCAAGCTGCTGTGTTGAGAACAGGCTGTAGGAGAGCAAAGACAAAAGCAGGGAAAAAAGAATTAGGCTATGGCAATTATTCAGGTGAGATACGATGGCTTGGAAAAGGTGGAAGCAGGAGAGATAGTGGTATATGACCAATTCTAGATACATTCTGAAAGTAGAGCCAACAGAGTTTGCTGACAGACAATATGGGAAGAAAGAGAAAGACAACAACCAAGGATGACTCAAGGGTTTTGGTCTGGGCTACTAGAAGGGAGCTGCTATTTACGAGATGGGACAGACTACAGGAAGAGTGGGCTTTGGAGGGGAAAATCAGTTCAGTTTTGAGAGGTCTATTAGATATCCAAATGGAGATATCAAGCAGGCACTTTAATATCAGACTATAAGATTCAGAGGAGAGGTCTAACTTGAGATAAAATCTCATAGTCATTGGAATGTGGCTGATGACGTATAGATGGTATTTAAAGTCATGAGACCAAGTGAAATGCAAGGAAATAGGGTTGATAACGAAGAACAGAGGTTTGAGGAGTAAACAGCACTCCCAACTTTTAGTAATCAGGAAGATGATTAGGAACTAGCAAAAAGACTGAGAAAAAACCCTCTAGTAAGGTGGGAGGAAATCCAGAGAAAGCACTGTTCTGGAAGCTAAATGAAAGAAGAACAATCTTAACTGTGTAAAATGCTGCTGAAAGATCAAGTAAAAGACTGAGAACTGACTCACTGGATGGAGTTACAATGTGGAAGGCTTGGTTGGGGAGGGGAGGTAAAGATGTGATTAGCAGGGACTCAAGAGGGACTAGGAGAAAGCAATTAGACTCAGCAAGTTGGACAACTGTAGAAAGGAACAGATTTAAAGAGGGATGCAAGGTCAAGAGAGTCTGGTCTTGTATGATAAGGCATTATATCTCTATTATTTAGTACAGTGCCTAGCACATAATGGTAACTCAAGAAATATTTGTTGACTGAACCGAGATTACTAGCCACTGAATCAGGAAAAAGCTGATACAGTGAAATGTGAGGATTCCTGGTCCAGTAAAAAGAACTGCCTTTATTCTTCTACGATGCCTAAAAACTCTTTAGTTTTAAAAACTATGCTTACACACCCAGGACACCTAAATTTGAGAGGAACAGCAACAGAATTTGACAAATACTCTACAAGGAAAGAGACTTTCAATTTTGGATAGGTTCAATCTCTCCAACTACCTCCTGCATCAGCGACCCTGTGACTTTGCATTCCGGGTACAACATGATCCCCAGTCCTCTATGTCATGACTCACTATGCACTACATGGACGACTTCTGGTGGTTGATGAAGGACACTAACTTATAGAGGCCTTGTGCAAGTGAGATATGTATGTGGAAGAACAATAACAGTCACAAGTATTTTAGTGACTTTTTTTACTGTTCAATATACATCCTCTCTTTTTAATGTTACAACAACTTTGTGACACAAGTGTTTTTTATCACTTTCATTTCACAAATCAAAAATGTAGGGTTGAGAACACACGCCCCTTCAACAAATGGTGCTGGGACAACTGGATATCCATGCAGAGGAATGGAGTTGGACCCTACCTCATATATAAAATTTAACTCAAAATAGATCAAAGACCTAAATGTAAGAACTAAAACTACAGACTCTTAAGAAAAATAGGGGTAAACTGACATGACCCTGGATTTGGCAATGGATTCTTAGATATGATACCAAAAGTATAAGAAACAGCGGCACCTGGGTGGCTCAGGTTATGATCTCACGTGAGTTTGAGCCCCACATCAGGCTCTGTGCTCTCAGCGCTGAGCCCACTTTGGATCTTCTGTCTCCCTCTCTCTGTTCTTCCCCCCCTCACTCCACCCCTCCCTCTCCCCCTCCCACCTTCTCTTGCACGTGCCTATGTGCTTGCTCTTTCTCAAAAATAAATAAACGTTAAAAAAAAGTATAAGCAACAAAAGGAAAAAGGACATAAATTTGACTTCATCAGAATTAAATGCTTATATGCAAACTACTATCGAGAAAATGAAAAAGCAGCCTACAATACAGGAAAAAATACTTGCAAATAACACATCTGACAAGGGTCTAGTATCCAGAATATATAAAGAACTCTTAACAACTACTCAACACCAACGAGACAAACAATCCAATGAAAAAATGGACAAAGAACTTCAATACACATCTTTCCAAAGATATACAGGTGGCCAACAAGCACATGAAAGGTGTTCAGCATCATTAGTCATTAAGAGAACACAAATCAAAATGACGAGATACAACTTCACACCCACCAGGATAGCTATAACCAACAAAACAAAACAAACAAAAAAACAGAGGGTGGGGGGTTGGGTTAAATAGGTGATGGGGATTAAGGAGTGCACTGATGTATAGACTTGTCGAATTCCTATACTGCACATCTGAAACTAATATTACGCTGTTTATTAACCGGAATTAAAAACTTTAAAAATAACAAGTATTGACAAGGATATGGGGAAACTGGAACTTCAGAACATTGCTAGTAGAAATGTAAAATGGTACAGCTGTCATGGAAAACATTTTGATGCTGCCTCAAAAAGTTAAACATCGAATTACCATATGACCCAGCAATTCTGCTCCTTTGTGTGTACACAAAAGAACTGAAGCAGGTATTCAAGCAAAAACTTGTACATAAATGTTCCTAGCACTATTTACAATAGTCAAAAGGTATAAACAAACCAAATATCCATCAACTGATAAATGGATAAATAAAATATAGTACATCTATATAACTGAATTATTCAAAGGAAGCAATGATTATTAAAGGAAAGGAATACATGCTACAATATGAATAAACCTTTAAAAAATTATGCTAAATGAAAGAAGCCAATCACAATAATTCACATTTGTATGATTTCATTTATATGAAATGTCCAGAATAGGCAACTCCAGAGAGAAAGAAGATCAGTGGTTTCCAGGGAATACTGAGAGACAGGAATGGGGAGTGAATGCTTAATGGGTAAAGGGTTTCCCTCTGAGGTGTTAAAAATGTTCCGAAGTTAATGGTGATGGTTCCATAATATTGGGCATGTACTGAGGGTCACTGCATTGTATACTTTAAAATGGTTAACTTGGTTAGTTTTATGTGAACTTTAACTCAAAAAAAAAAATCACACACACAAAAATCACACAGCTGACACCTGACAGATCATGGCTTCACATGCAGGAACAGACTCCAAACGCTCTATCCACTCAACCATCCTATTTCCTCTGCAAACCAAAGAAGCTCTGGACCACGTTGGCAATGACCTTTCCCCTTTACCACCATCCAGGCACAGTACCTGACTATATTTATGACAGTAGAATTCCTACAATTGCCCAAGCACATATAAGTTTCTAAACAAAATATTTTCTTATCATAGATGCCCAATATAAACTTTTGTAGACTGAGGTCTGCTATTCATGTCATAAAGACATCCTTTATACAGAAGTCAACCATCACATCCACCTAACACATCAAATAATAGTAGCTGTGAAGACTAATCTCTCACAGAATGACACTCTTTGCAAAAAGAGTATAGCAATGGGGCTTATGTCTTCAACTAATCAACACCATTCTTCACTAATAATCCCTGGCATTTCCCAACCGCTCTCGTTTCTGTTCTGCCGGTTCTGTTCTGTTCTGGTTTCTGTTCTGCTGGTAGATCAAAACTCTTTAAACCTCCTATGCCAGGTTAAAGTTGCCAATGAGGCAGAGATGTTTAAGAGACAGATCGGTAGTGGCCATGTGCATGACAACCCACTCTAGACAGCCACTTTAACCCAAGGTCTTCAAGGTAACTGCATTCCAGCATTCACACAACCTTTTGGAAATCAGTTTATTCAGTGCTCTCTTCTCTTTGAGCTCAATGAGGGCCTCTTCCAACTTATTTCAAAGTATGAGAAATTTTACATATATGCAACTGGAAAACCAGCTATAATATCAAGTTAAATGGATAAAGTACAGCTGCACATTGCTCCTGGGAATCTGAAAGCTAGATACATATTCCCTGACATAGCCGAGTATTCCATTTTCAACAAGCCAACAATCTGATATTTGTTCATCAGTTCAATGGGAGGATGATGTCAGAGTCACTGGAGCCCTGCTGGCCTTTAGGAGCCCTGTGGCTTTTCAGATAAGAAAGAGACTAAGGGCCTAATCACTAACATCTGAGTCTCTAACGTCCTGGCAAAATTATCTCCTCAGTGTAAAGCACAATGTCTCCAAAACAAATACAAGCAAGACACCTCTAAAATGGGGAGAAGGGTAATCAGGTACCAATGAGTTACCTCCCTCAAGAGTTAGATGCATTTAGGTAACCAACACAGACTGAACACCTGCCATACAGACATATAAGACACCTGACCTTCCCTCATCACCTCCCTTCTCGGGTCAACTCAAAAGATTTCCCCAACATTCATTCTTTCCATTTCTTTACTTTCTACCTACTTCAATCTGGTTTCTGCCTCTTCCAATCTAAAATGGTTTCACTGAGGTCAAAGACTCCATCTGGCTATATTCAATAGGTCATTTTCAATCTACATCTTTACCTGATAACTTCTCTCTTTTTTAAATACGCTCTTCCCTTGCCTTTTATGACACATCTTAAACTGGAATTAGATTCTAAAGTAAATCCCTAAGACAAAAATCAAGCACAGTTTAAATTACTCTTGAAATCCTCTAAATGGCCCATTAGATAAAGTATAGCTATTTTTTTGTGTGTACATAAACTCTATGCAGTAATGAACAGCATATATAATACAGGACATACAAGACAAACAGTAAGTATACATGCAAAATAAACTTCATTCTCTCTCATCTAATTAAAAACATCTTCAAGTGTATTGGATTGTTTGCATACCTTACCTGCAAGATCCCATTCCACTTATCTCTCTGGCCACTTCTCATCCCTTTCCTGGAGCTACCCTCCTTTACCCAACTGTGAAACACTGGGCGTGAGCTCTCTTCTTAACCTCTGTCAATGGTTCTCAACTTCTACTGCTCAGTGGAATCACCTGAAGAGCTTTTAAAAAATCCCAGGCAGGGGCGCCTGGGTGGCGCAGTTGGTTAAGCGTCCGACTTCAGCCAGGTCACGATCTCGCGGTCTGTGAGTTCGAGCCCCGCGTCAGGCTCTGGGCTGATGGCTCGGAGCCTGGAGCCTGTTTCCGA